>NC_138962.1:128315000-128535000 GCF_055761805.1 Camellia sinensis
TCTTTTGTTCTAGAAACTAATCAGCTTAGCTAACTAATTGTTTCATAAGCTTAAGTGGCCAAATTTAACTTAGACTAACCTTGCTTAGCCTCTAAGAAAGAGAATTTTATGTGTAATTGTAGCTTAACGATATTTAAGGTTTTCTAAATCACGTAAGTGTTCAATTCTCAAGTCAAAAATGATGAAGTTGAATTTCCTTTGTTTTTTTTCCTATTTCACTTTCCTTTCTCTAACTCTCTCTTCTAGCTCTCAAGAACAAAGTTTCGCCGTAACTTTCTCTGTCCTTCTTTCTTTTTTTCTAGATACTAATTAGCTTAGGTAACTAATTGTTTCGTAAACTTAATAATTGGCCAAGTTTAACTCAAACTAACTTTGCCTAGCCCATAAGAAAGGGAATTTTTTGTATAACTATAGCTTAATCATGTTAGTTTAACTTAAGCAACCCATTAAATATATTCTAAATCACCTTAGTGTTCAACTCTCACGTCCAAAATGATGAATTTGAATTCCCTTTGATTCTTTTTTGTTTTCTTTTCCTTTCTATTTCTCATTCTTTTCTCTAACTTTCTCTTCTAGCTCTCAAGAAGATAGTTTATCTGTATCTTTCTCTGTCCATCATCTTCCTTCTCCCTTTTGTTCTAGAAACAAATTAGCTTAGGTAACTAACTGTTTCATCAACTTAAGTGCCCAAGTTTAAGTCAAACTAATTTTCCTTAGCCTCTAACGAAGAGAATTGTCTGAGTAATTGTAGTTCAACGATATTAATTTATAACTTAAACACCTCATTTATGGTTTTCTAAATCACCTAAGTGTTCAATTGTCAAGTCCGAAAGGATGAATTTGAATTCCGGTTGATTTTCTTCCAATTTCTCTTTCTTTTCTATGACTTTCTCTTCTTGCTCTCAAGAAGAAAGTTTCCCTGTAACTTTCTCCGTGCCTCTCCTTCCTTCTCTGTTTTGTTCTAAGAACTAATTAGGCTTGGTAAATAATTGTTTCATAAGCTTAAGTGACCGAGTTTAACTGAAACTAATCTTGCTTAGCATCTACGATACAGAATTTTCTAAGCAATTTTCTACGTCCTTCTCACTCCTTCTCTCTTTCATTCTAGAAACTAATTAGCCTAGTCATAAACTTAGGTCGCCAAGTCTGACTCGAACTAATCTTGCATAATCTCTAGGAAATAGAATTTTCCGAGTAATTGTAGCTTAACGATATTGGTTTAACTTTAGTACCTCAGTTAAGATTTTCTAAATCCCATAAGTGCAAGCCCAAAAGGTTGAATTTCAATTCCCTTTCATTATCTTCCTGTTTCTCTTTCTTTTCCTTGACTTTCTCTTCTAGCTCTCAAGAAGAAAGTTTCTCGGTTACTTTCTTTGCCCTTCTCCTTCGTTCTCTCTTTTGTTCTAGAAACTAATTAGCTCAGACAACCAACTGTTTTCATAACCTTAAGTGGGGAAGTAGAACTCAAACTAACCTTGCTTTGCCTCTAAGAAAGAGATTTTTCTGAGTAATTCTAGCTTAACAGTATTAGTTTAACTTAAGCACCTCATTTAAGGTTTCTGACTCACCTAACTGTTCAATTCTCAAGACCGAAATTGTGAATTTCAACTCCCTTTGATTTTCTTCCTATTTCTCTTTCTTTTCTCTAACATTCTCTTCTATCTCTGAAGAAGATAGTTTATCTAGAAGTTTCTCTGTCCTTCACCTTCCTTCTTTCTTTTGCTCCAGGAACTAATTTGCTTTGGCAACTAATTGTTTCATAAGCTTAAGTGGCCAAGTTTAACTCAAACTAATCCTGCTTGGCCTCTAACAAAGAGATTTTTCTGAGTTATTCTAGTTTAACGATATTAGTTTAATCTAAGCACCTCATTTATGGTTTTCTAAATCATCTAAGTCTTCAATTCTCAAGTCCAAAATGATGAATTTGAATTTCTTTTGATTTTCTTCCTCTTTCTCTTCCATTTCCCAAACTTTCTCTTCTAGCTCTCAAGAAGAAAGTTTCTCTACAACTTTCTCCGTCCTTCTCTCTTTTGTTCTAGAAACTAATCAGCTTAGCTAACTAATTGTTTTATAAGAAGAGTGGGTTGGAGGAAAAAAACTCAAAATGGGTTAGAGTGAGAAGCTCCCGCATCTCTCTAGAAACTCTGTTTCTAGGGTTTCAATACCTTATTGAATACGATGGTAGGAGTTAATGCTAGTCCCATTAATGTTTCACCTTCTATAAGTGTTGACACAATCTGCAAGGCAGACTTTGGCGTAAACATCATGAGTGATAAACTAGGGTTTCTTAAAAACAAATACGATATCCTTGGTGGTGAGGCTATGGATTCATCGGAGATCAATCCTCATGTATCTGTTCTTGGACAGGATAGTAGTGACTCGGTCCAATCTCAATCTGATCGTAGGGTTACCCCCCTAGATATGGCAACTCAGCATAACGAGGGAAGGGTCATTTCGAACGATCCACAGGAATCAAAGATGGCAGAAGCCTCTGGAGATAGTACTCATCTGGTGGATCAAATGGTAAATCGCAAAGGAGAACGTGACTTCGTAACCCCCCATCTGACCTTTGATCCCCAGACTATTGTAGATCGGGTTGAAAGGCTTAAATCGTCAAACCCTAACCTGGCCATCGGAGCCCCTTCGACTCCAGGTACTCCTCGCTGGTCAGATCGTAGTGAGAATGAGCCTTCTGTGTTCCATAGGCTTCCAGATAGCCTGGAAATAGCAAGGAATAGAGGTGATGGGAAATCTCGTGAGGGGATGGAGGGTGATTCAGGTCAGCCGTCTGACACTGTGAGGAAAAATCTACAAGACTTTCTGGGTCAGGAAGAACAAAGGGAGGATATCTCATTCGGTGATAATCTAGATCGCGGAGGTACAAATACTCGAGGAGGAAGAGGCAACAGAGGTCGTGGTGGAGGTAGGGGATCTGGATATCATTCGGGGAAATTGTGGGCTGAAATCACAAATTCGTCTACTAGATCGCAAGTCTCTCTCAGGTACTTCCCTCCTACTGTTAAAGATGACTTTATCAGTGTTGATTTGCCCCCTAGACCTAATCCCCTTCAAAAGTGGGGTTCCTGTTTGGTGGGTTACTTCTTAGGGAAAGGGGTTAACTTCAACTACATGAAGAATAGTGCATTTAGCATGTGGAAGAATAAGGGTCTTAAAGAAGTTTTAGCTAATGGTGAGGGTTTTATTTTCTTTATTTTTGATAACCCTGAGTGTTGCTTTGAAGTTCTGGAGGGAGGTCCTTGGTACATTGGGGGCTTCAATATTATTCTGAAAAAATGGAAACGGATGATGAAATTATCGAAGGATGAGGTGACTAAAGTACCAGTCTGGGTTAGGTTCTATAACATTCCTTTAGAATATTGGGATGATGATGGCCTTGGTAGGATTGCTAGTGCTGTTGGTAACCCTTTGTTTACGGATCAACTCACGGCTAGTGGGGGTAGGGTTGCTTTTGCCAGAGTGTGTGTGGAAGTTGATGCTTCTTCCAAACAACCACCTTCATTCCCTGTAAATTGTGATGGTGAAACAGTTGTTGTGAATGTTGAATACCAAGGTCTTCCTGCTAAATATGAGCATTGTGTTGCTTTCGGCCATGACACAACTAGATGTGTTACTACTCAAGTGGCCAAACTGGTATCTCTCCAAAAAGAAACAGAAGAGAATCCTACTGAGCCTGGCTGGACCACTATGATGGCTAAAGGGAAGAAGCAAGTTGGAGTTAGTGCTGGAGATGAGGCAATCCCTGCTCCTCAGGGTACTCATGGAACAAATGAACAGGAAGAAGCGCCAGGGGAGGTTTCCCTACCTGACCAAATTGAAGCTACTGATGAGGACTTACTGTTGAATAGGGAAGTACCTTCTACAGTTCAAGGAAAAACTTCTGACTCAGTAGCAGAGGACAACAGGCCTGCTGCTTCTCAGAATCTTGCTGGTTCTTCGGCTGTCACCGGGGAAGATGTTCCCTACTTTGAGGGCCTGCAAAAGATGAAGAGCAATTTGGCAGATGTTATAAGCCTTATAATCCCTCAAGACCCAGCATTGCTGGAGGAAGTCCAGAAGTTCAAGGATTCAAATCTTGGTAGTCCTAAGGCTAGTCCTATACCCAATCTTCCAGCAAAAGGTAAATCCTCTGGCAAGAGCAGCAGTAGAAAAAGAAGAGGTAATTCTCAGTTTCTTAGTTGTGGGTTTTGTTTTGTCTTTTGTTCTCTATGACTTTTAAAATAGCTGCTTGGAATATTAGAGGGTTGAATGACCCTTCTAAACATAGAGAGTTAAAAAATTTTGTGGTTAAAGAAGATATTAAAGTCATGGGTATTTTGGAGACCAAAATAAAAGCTGTAAATGAAAAGAAAATTTTCTCTTCTTGTTTAAAGAATTGGTCCTTTTTGTCAAACTCACAACCTAATGAAACTGGTAGAATTTGTGTTTTTTGGGACTCCAATTTTTGTATGGTCAGCCAGCTATCTGCCTCAGACCAACATATTTTTTGTGAGATTACTGATCTCACTCAGGCCTCTAGTTTCCTTGCCTGTTTTGTGTATGCTGATAATAACTACTCTGTGAGAAGGGTTTTTTGTGAAACCATGGTTCGTTTATCCCATTCTCAGTCCAATTGTCCCATTGCCTTTTTAGGGGATTTTAATGCTACCAGATACAGTCATGAGAAATTTGGAGGCTCTCAGATTTGGAACTCTTCGAAGGAGGAATTTAATTCTTATATTATTGCCTCTGAGCTTGATGATTTGTCCTACTCTGGCTGCCAATTTACTTGGGCTAACAAGAGGGATTGTGGGGAGTATATTGCAACTAAAATTGATAGAGTTTTGGTAAATGAGTCTTGGCTGGATAATTTTCCCAACTCTACTGCTCTTTTTCTACCTTCTACAATCTCTGACCACTCTCCTGCTATAGTGGTTGTTTCTGATGCTGTCACCTCCTACAAGAAACCTTTTAAGTTCTTTAATTTCTAGTCCAAGCATAAGGACTTTCTTTCTCTGGTTTCTAACGAGTGGAGTCAGTATATTCAGGGTGTTCCCATGTTCAGAGTCTGTCAAAAGCTTAGAAATTTGAAACCTGGGTTGAGAGACCTTAACAAGAAAGATTTTAGTGACATATCTACTAGAGTCCTTGTTGCTAAGTCAGACCTTGAATCAGTTCAATATAAATTGGACAAGGACCTGAGCAATCTGATTTTGCAGAATCTTGAGAGAACTAACTACAGGCATTATGTGGACTTATGTGCTGTGGAGGAGAGTCTTGCCCATCAAAAGTCCAGGGTTGATTGGTTGGGTCTGGGGGATAGGAACACCAAATTCTTTTTTAGATCTGTTAAGAGCAATCTTAACAGAAGTAAAATCCTTAGCATTGAGTTGGAGGATGGTAGCAAATCATCTAAGCCTGAAGACATTCATCAAGCCTTCATTAGTTCTTTCACAAACCTTTTTGGTACCCCGCTCAGGGACCAGTACAATGGTTTTGAAAGGATTAATTCTCTGGTCCAGGCTAGAGTCTCTGTGGAAAGCTTGGCAGTCCTGTCTCCGATCAAGAGATCAAGGATGTTGTTTGGTCCCTTAAGGCTAATAAAGCCCCTGGCCCGGATGGTTTTACGGGTAGTTTTTTTAAGGCCTCGTGGGACATTGTTGGGAAGGAAGTTACTCAAGCAATTAGAACCTTTTTCCAGTCTGGTAAACTTCTCTCTGAGGTTAACAGCACTATTATTGCTCTCATTCCTAAGGTTCCTAATCCTTTGAGAGTGGGTGACTTTAGGCCTATTTCTTGTTGCAACATAATCTATAAGTGCATAGCCAAGATTATTGCTAACAGAATTAAGGCTGTCCTCCCTGATTTGATTGACCCTATTCAATCTGCTTTTGTGCAAGGTAGGAGGATCTCTTATAATATTTTCTTGTCCCAAGAGCTTATGAGAGGTTATCATCGTCAGTCCGTTACTGTTAGATGAAAGTTGACATTATGAAAGCCTACGATACTGTTAGATGGGAGTTTATTATTGATGTCCTAAAGGCCATGGCCTTTCCACTCTCTATGATTTCCTGGATTAAGGCTTGTATCACTAGTCCGTCGTTTTCCATTTGCATCAATGGGAGCCTTCATGGCTATTTCAAGGGCGCAAGAGGCCTTAGGCAAGGAGACCCTATGTCTCCTTATTTGTTTGTCTTGGCTATGGAAATCCTGGCTAGAATCCTTGCTGAGAAATCCAACCATCCTCTTTTTAAATTCCATTGGAGATGTGAGAAGACTAAGATTGTTAATTTGTGCTTTGCTGATGATTTAATGATATTCAGCAAAGGGGATGCATCTACTGTTCAAATGATTATGCATGGGCTTGAGGAGTTCAAGAATCTTTCGGGTCTTACTCCTAGTGCTGCCAAGAGTAACATATTTTTCTGTGGGTGTGACCCTAGTCTTACGGAGGAAATTCTTAAGATTGCCAATTTCAAGGAAGGTACCCTCCCTGTCAAGTACTTGGGTGTTCCTTTAATCACCACTAAGTTGAGAGCATTAGATTGCCAGCAGCTTATTGATAGGATCACTAATCGTATTAAGAGTTGGACCAATAAGGCCCTCTCTTATGCTGGTAGAGCTCAGCTTATTCAAACCATCCTGTTCTCCATGCAAGTCTATTGGTCCTCGTTGTTCATCCTCCCTAAGAAGGTTGTTAGAGAAATTGAAAATTTACTTAGAGCCTTTCTTTGGTCCGGGGTTGATCTGAAGAAGCATAGTGCGAAAATTGCTTGGGATAAGGTTTGTGCTCCCAAGTCTGAAGGTGGTTTGGATTTTAAATCTCTGGAGGTTTGGAATAGAGCTGCTATTGCCAAACATATTTGGTTCCTTTTCTCGGGGGGTGAGAAGTCGATGTGGTGCCAATGGGTTAAATCTTACTTACTCAAAGGCAAAAGTTTTTGGAAAGTCCCTGTTCCTAGTGACCCTTCTTGGGTCTGGAGGAAGATTCTTTCTCTTAGGAAGTCAATATTTCCTCTCATTGTCCACAAAATTGGGAATGGTAATGCTACCTTTTTGTGGTATGATAATTGGCATCCGGTGGGCTCTATTTGGGACAAATTTGGGAATAGGATTATCTATGATTCTGGTCTCCCTGGGGAGGCTAAAGTGAGCAATATTGTTAATGGGGATTCCTGGCACTGGCCTTTTCCCAACTCTTGGGAGATGAGAGACCTTATATCGTTGACCCCCCCTTCTTTTAAACCCAGATCTTCGAGTAATGATACTCCTATTTGGACTCTTACTCAAGATGGTATATTCTCCATCCAATCTGCTTGGAACCACTGGAGAGATAAACATGATAAGGTGGCTTGGTATAAACTGCTGTGGGGTCCTTTCAATATCCCTAGAGTTAGTTTCATTGTCTGGATTGCCTTACATGGAAGGCTTAACACTGGGGACAGGTTAGAATCTTTTGGTCTGAGTGATAATTTCAAATGCTCCTTCTGCAATCATCACACTGAAAACCACTCTCACATTTTCTTTAATTGCATTTTCTCTCTAAAGGTTTGGGATGCTATTAAAGTTAAGTGTAATGTAAAGTGGCCTGACATTTTTTGGCCTGATATTGTTCATGTTGCTATGAGGGAGAGTCTGGGTAAATCTCTGAGAGCCATTACTACTAGACTGGCTCTGCTATGTACTGTTTATCAAGTTTGGATTGAAAGAAATAACAGAATTTTTAATAAGGAAATGAAACCTGAAGAAGTTGTTATCAAGAGAAACTCCCATCACTCAGCAGCCCTCCCAATACGAACAGTATGGGGCTTCAGAATGGAATCAATCAAATTCCATTGCTTTAGGAACCATTCAAATGATTAGAGGCAGGCTAATGTCATTAAACAATTTGCCTAGATATGCAGGTGATGAATGGTTCCTAAAGCAATGGAATTTGACTGATTCCATTCTGAAGCCCCATACTGTTCGTATTGGGAGGGCTGCTGAGTGATGGGAGTTTCTCACATGAGAGTTGAGAGTTGGTGAGCTACATAATGTGGGGTTTCTAACTGTTTGTGTCCTGTGCAGCTCTATGGATTGAGGGTTGAGTGATGTGAGTCATAAACTTCAAATCTGTTTGACATTTTGGTAACATCAATGGAATATCTGAGGGTTGAGTGAAAATAGCCTATATATGTTTTATTTGCTAACCAGTATATATATATTATCTCTTTATTTGCAGGATAAGGAAGCAGTTTTCGAGTGTTGTGAGGTCCTATACTGTGGGCCGAGTGATGAGAGTTTACAATATTTTTTTTTGGGTGAATAAGACATAAATAAAAACAAGAAGAATACACATTTACAAGAGGCATGCCCCAGGCCCCAACCAAAAACAAAACAAAAACAACAAAACGAAAAAACAAAAAAAAAAAAAAAAAAAAAACCTAGATCAACGCCGACACAGACCCGAACTTACAAAAATGTTCATGTGTCCCATAATAAACATATGGGAAAGATGAACACAATCCATCAGGCTTTGACAACCAAATAGTCAAATAAATAAGAAGCAAAAGGTTCCTCCCATTCTGGACATTTCCAGCGGTCACAGTAAGCAAAGAAACAGAAGCCCAACCCGTGGCTGTCCCATTTATCAGAGAACCTAGGATGCTATCCACAGATATTGGTCCTATGCAAAAGAGGAACCTGTCGAGAGAATACCAAGCCCAGCAACCAGGCTTACCAAAGTCCACAGTACGAAACCCACAAAACAACAAACCAGAAATGCCGTGCACATCCCGCACGGATAGGCCAAAAGGAATTAAACACAGCAGACCATTTATAATGTCCAATCGTAATGAGTTAAAATGACAGGAAAGAAGAACACTCATGCTAAACCATGTACAGCCCACACGGTTAGGCCAAAAGGAGTGACAACCAAGCAAAACACTCATAGTCCATACACATTCAAATAAAATAAAAGTAAACGAAAGACAAGTACCCACAAAGGCGCTATAAGCAGCCATCAACATTTGCCAGAAAACACGACCACCCATAGTGCCATCGAACCCAAAACAGTTCATACAGCCCCAACAGAACTCAAACATTTTAGTGTACTCACAGTAACCTGATCTGCCCAGCATAGGAGTTGCGTAACAGCTACATCCTTCAGACGCGTAGCACGTATCCCTATCCAGGCAGCCACCATATTGCTCAAACATTGTAATAGACCCTGTAGAAGAAGTCAGAAGTGAGTATATCCAGTGATACCAAGGACCAATCATAGTAACAGCACACTCAATGTATGATCTCTCAACACTCGGCCCACAGTTTAGGGGCTCACACCACTCGAAATTAGCTTCCTTATCCTGCACATAAAAATTTACAGTATATATAGTCATTAGTAAAAATTTGTTTATGGCTAACATCACTCGACCCACAAGTAATTGGAGAACATATAAAGTAACTTTCATCACTCGACCCTCAAAGATAGATAGATCCACTTGGGACACCCGAGAATACCTGCAAAAGAAAAAAAGTTTAAGTACATAAACTCTCATATAAGCTCACCATCTCTCGACCCACATTTAGTGAACTCACATCACTCAGCAGCCCTCCCATTTCTGATGCTATGGGGCTTCAGAATTGTCTCCGGCAGACTCCATTTGTCTAGAAACCATTTGTCACCATTGGATCTAGGAATATTCTTAAGTGACAGCATTCTATTTCTAACCATTTGGAAGAGTTTACAATATGTGTGTATTATCCTTCTTATTGGATTTTACTGGGCTTTTGTGATTTGGGTTGTGGTTTCTTGTTACTGGCAGGAAATTCTACTATGTCTAGAGAATGTCTGCCATCTTCACGAAACTTTGGACTGCTTTGCTGTGGTGTTGATGCTTATGGAGATGCTGTCCGATGCTCTAGTGTATGCTGCTGCTTACCCGATAGGTGCTGCTACCTGCTGGGTTGATAATTGGGAATTTGGTCTGCTGTTTTTGAGTTACAAATGGCTGTCAAGTGCCGATGGCTGCTGGATGCGCCTCGTTGTCTACAAGCTGTCTTCTTTTATATTACTATCTTTCTTTATGGTGTTTTTAACTTACATTGCACAATATTTTGTTAATCCTACCCTAGTGGGATGTACTAGGTCTTTTGTTGATATGTCTCGGCCTCATGCCATTACTTTAGTTTCTGGATTACACGTGATAGACTTTTATGTGCCTCGTTGTCTCAGGTTGTATTCAGTCGGCTTAGTTGCTGCTGGTTTGTGGTTTTGAGGGTATGTCATACCCTTTTGTTTTCGCAATGTTCATTTTCCCTATTTTCTTAGATATGGATACTGAACATTGTTTTTGTTTGCTTTTGATGTCTGTTTTGCTGTATAGCTGATTTAGGGCCTGGGGTATTCCCCTTGTAATCTTGTATATTCTTTGTCTTTTATTTATGTCTTATTCACCCTATTCACCCAAAAAATGTCTTATTCACCCAAAAAAAAAAAAAATTTGTTTTATAAGCTTAAGTAGCCAAGTTTAACTCAGACTAACCTTGCTTAGCCTCTAAGAAAGAGAATTTTATGTGTAATTGTAGCTTAACAATATTTAAGGTTTTCTAAATCACGTAAGTGTTCAATTCTCAAGTCAAAAATGATGAAGTTGAATTTCCTTTGTTTCTTTTCCTATTTCTCTTTCCTTTCTCTGACACTCTCTTCTAGCTCTCAAGAACAAAGTTTCGCTGTTGCTTTCTCTGTCCTTCTTTCTTTTTTTTTCAGATACTAATTAGCTTAGGTAACTAACTGTTTCGTAAGCTTACTAATTGGCCAAGTTTAACTCAAACTAATCTTGCCTAGCCTATAAGAAAGGGAATTTTCTGTGTAACTATAGCTTAATCATGCTAGTTTAACTTAAGCAACCCATTAAATATTTTCTCATTCACCTTAGTGTTCAACTCTCACGTCTAAAATGATGAATTTGAATTCCCTTTGATTCTTTTTTGTTTTTTTTTCCTTTCTATTTCTCATTCTTTTCTCTAACTTTCTCTTCTAGCTCTCAAGAAGATAGTCTATCTGTATCTTTCTCTGTCCATCTTCTTCCTTCTCCCTTTTGTTCTAGAAACTAATTAGCTTAGGTAACTAACTCTTTCATCAGCTTAAGTGCCCAAGTTTAAATCAAACTAATTTTCCTTAGCCTCTAACGAAGAGAATTGTTTGAGTAATTGTAGTTCAACGATATTAATTTATAACTTAAACACCTCATTTATGGTTTTCTAAATCACCTAAGTGTTCAATTGTCAAGTCCGAAAGGATGAATTGGAATTCCGGTTGATTTTCTTCCAATTTCTCTTTCTTCTCTATGACTTTCTCTTCTTGCTCTGAAGAAGAAAGTTTCTCTGTAACTTCCTCCGTCCCTCTCCTTCCTTCTCTCTTTTGTTCTAAGAACTAATTAGGCTTGGTAAATAATTATTTCATAAGCTTAAGTGACCGAGTTTAACTGAAACTAATCTTGCTGTGCTCTTTCTATTGCTCTTTACTTTTCTTTTTTCCTTTATGTATTAAATTTTGGCATCTTCTGTTACCCGTGTTGCTTTATCATCAAGGATCACCTCAACTTTTTAAAGTTTTGGATTGTTATATGCATTTCTACTAAATTGGTTTAGAAAATAAAATTGTTTATATATGAGTTTAGATGTAATTGATAATATATTAATGTTTTCCTTGTTTATTTTCTTTGCAGATTGGTTTTGGATGACGATTGGAAGCGTACTTGCAAATCAAGATCAAGTGTTGAATTTTTTTTTCTTGAACTGATACTTAGTTCTAGTTGCAAATCAAGATCGAGTGTTATTTTTTTGTGGACTCCACGTTAGTTCATTTTGGAATTTGCTATGATGGTTTTTTTTTATTATACTTAATGGATTATTATTAAATTTGTTTGATGGATGTATTTTCATTTATAATATAAATTGTTTTGTGAATTTTTTTGTGGATTGGTGTATAATAGCTAGTGAATTTCTTAATACATTTAAAATGCTATTGGATATGAGTAGTGATATTTGGGAAATAATAATTTAAATTGAAATATAAAATATGGAATAAGTTTAGTGACGAATTTGTTTCGTCATTTGTATTTGTTATTATGACAAAGTGATTATTCGTCACTGATAAACTTTTTTTGTGACAAAATTTATTGCAGTTTATATATGAAAGTTTTTATTTATTTTGTTATTTGGTGACTAAAAATTTCGTCACGTATATATACATATTTGTGACGAAATATATTTCATCACCCATGTATGACTTTTGAAGGCGAAAAAGTTTGTCACCTTTACATCTTATTGTGACGAAATTATTTCCTCATCAATGATCAACATGCATGACAAATTTATTCGTCAACTAAAGTTATAAATATGGTACTGAATAATTATTTGGTGACGAAAATGAGAATTTTTGGCGACAAAATGTTGTTTTATTGGTGACAAAAAATTATGACTATTGAAGACGAAAAATTTCGTCACCTTTACATCTTATTGTGACGAAATTATTTCCTCATCAATAATCAACATGCGTGACAAATTTATTCGTCAACTAAAGTTATAAATATGGTACTGAATAACTATTTGGTGACGAAAATAAGATTTTTTGGCGACAAAATGTTGTTTTATTTTTATGTTTTTATTTTTTTTTTATTGACTAAAATATTAAAACAAAAATGTTGTTTTATTAGTAACAAAAAAATTCGTCACTGAAGTAATTTCATTGGTGACGAAATTATTTTTCGTCATGGTGGTTTTTAGTGACAAACATTCAATGACGAAACTAGTGACGAAAATATTTCCTCACAAATATCTATAGGGACGAAATTAGCTCTTTGGAGACAAAAAAATTTCTTCATTCAAGACCCAACTTCTTGTAGTGTGTGAAAGTAAAAACACATTCTTTTCAATCATGAAAGAGTGTAGTATTCTCAGTGTTTTTTTTGAACTTAGAAAGTTTGTGTAAAATCTGTTGAGGATTGCTCCATCTGTGAAAAGGTTGCTAGCACCCTGTAAAGCTTGAGGAGTGGACGTAGGCCGAGTTGAAGTTGAACCACTACAAATTTGTTTGCCTCTCTCTCCCTTATCTCTTTATTTTATTTAAATTGCCATAGCTATATCACCTTTTTTTTGAAGACCACAATCACCTTTTTTTTGAATGTCCATTTTCGGAAAGAGTGTGGTCTTGTATTAAAGGTAAAATAAATGTTGATTGGCCATCCCTCATTTGGGATGATTTGGTCCAGATTATTGCTAAATCTGTGAAAGGGAAATCCCTGGGGGCTATTATTACCAAGCTTGCCTTTACTTGTACTGTGTACTAGTTATGGGTTGCTAGGAATAATAAAGTGTTTAGTAAAGATATGGTCCCTGAAGAGGTTGTTATTAAGTGTATTGTGGATATGGTTAGGTTCAGGGTAATGCATATAACCAATTTGAAGACTAACCATAATGACAGCTGGTATCTTAGTTCATGGAAACTGCCTCGTACTATGCTGAAGCATGCTGCTGCTGATGTGAGGATTGAGAGTTCACTAAATGTGGGTTGAGTGAAGGTTAGAAAATAAATTGTGGGGTTTCCTAATGTTTGCTATTCATATAGGTGCTTGGAGTCCTGGAAAACTGATGGATGAGTGTACACCAACCAGTCTGAGGGTTGAGTTTCGTGTGAGGAATAAACACTCCATAACCCCCAACTTACTAGCCACATTGAGAGGAACTAACATGCTTATATATATCACTGTACGTTTTTCTTTTGCAGGTATATGGAGCTGTTTCCCGAGTGATGTGAGCATAGATACTTGTGGGTTGAGTGTAGTGAGCAATTATATTTGTGATGTTAACTGCTTCAAATTTCTGAGTTTTGCAAAGTCCTCTACTGTTGGTTACTTAATTCTGTTTGGTCCTTGCTGCATTACAGGGTCTACTATAATGTGTAGAATCTGTCCGGGTCACATGTGCTGTCTTGTTCTTCCTGTGTTGCTGGCTGGATTTGCATGTGTTGATGGCTGCTTATGTCGATGGCTGGATCTGCCTGTGTTGATGGCTGGGTCTGCCTATCTTGTTCTTTTCAGTTCGGTGTGTCTCGTGGCTTGAAGCTGGACCTGCCTATGTTGATGGCTGCTATATGCGCCTCGTGTGTGAAGTTTGATTTTCTATTATGTTTGTTTACATTAGAATCTGTTGGTGTTTTGCCTACCCGTGTGGGATGTACACGGGTGTATATGACATATGGATTTCATCTGACTTTTTGCTGCCTGTGATCAAGTGTGTTCATGCTCCTCATTTTTCATGCAGCACATGAACACATTTTGGCTATTTCTATTATGCATGGTTTATTTAGGTTAGGACGTATTTCATTTGTTTTGTCCAGATAGTTCTGTTCTGTTTCGTCAGTTTTTCTGGGTAATTCTGGAATGGCTTAGTTTTTGTTTTTTCTTTCTCTGGTTTCCTGTATAGTGTTTTGGTTAGGGCCGGGGGTATGCCCCTTGTCGTGGTGTAAGTTTTTTGTCTTTTATTTTATGACTTATCCACCCAAAAAAGCTATATTTCATACTTTTATTCTGCTAAAATCATTAATTAACATAGTTGTTAGAACACTTGTTTTAATTATTTTATTTTATTAACTATATTTATCTATTGTGCTAGTCATAATTTTTATTAGGGTATTATTATTTTTAATTTGTAAAAACCTAATTCATCCCCCCTCTTAAGTTGTTTTTTGGGTAACATATATTAATTGATAATTAATAATTTTAGTATTAATTGATACTAATTGACACTAATTCATTTATAATGAAAAAATTAAATAATTTTATACTAATTGATACTATTAATGAAAATAATAATTTTTGTAATACTAATTATATTAACTTTTATTAATGTAATAGTTTTTTTTAAAAAAATTAAAACTGAAAAAAAAAAATGACAAAATAATCACTTTTATATCATATAAAGGCAAAAATGACAATTACACAACAAAAAGTATTTTACAACTTATCAACTAAATACTACTCTGCTAGCATGTTAACAGCTTATGTTCACAGTTATAAGTTATAATCTGTTAAGTTATAATCCATAATTACTTTTTCACAGTTCTACAAAACGGGCCAAATGACACATTAAATAGAATAATGATATATGCATTAATTAATGCACTAACTAGTATACCAATTGATGATGTGACATAATTTAAGAAGTTTTTAATATCAATGGTGCTACATGCACCAATTAGTGTACTAACTAGTATACCAATATTAGTTATGACATTATTATTGACCACACTCATTAATCACATTACAAATGCCAAAGGCCTCTTCAAATTATGCAACATCATCAATTGGTATACTAGTTAGTACACTAATTGGTGCATATAACATTATTCTTTTAGTATTTATAATTTGTATAATGAGTGGAGTCAATAATAATGTCATAATTAATATTGGTACACTAGTTAGTACACTAATTGATGCATGTAACACTACCGTATTAAATAATAGCACATTTAATGTGCTAATTTCATCTTGTCATAGATATGTAATTTGAAATATTTTCATGTGTTAAATTTATCCAAGGGATAGAATGGAGGATACAAAAAATTATATTTTGATTTGTCTCTTTAGGTACCTTATTACTATATGGTCTTTATCTTTATCTTATTGTGTGGGTGAAAATCTGACCACACTGCAATCTTAGTATCCAAGCTGGAGAGTACCGGCAGAATAGATGCACCTGACTAACCTGCAACAGAAAGAGAAGACTCCGGTGGTGGTTCGCCACCCGAGGGTACTCCGACGATCAAGTCAGAACTCAATATCTCTCAAAGATAATCAATAGTGCTAAACTCACTAGCTTGAGCATAAAAAGACATACCTTAGACCCATGGGGGTATCTCTCTTTTATAGCCAACTCAATCTTAGTCCCAATGGAAGCCTAACTCAAATGGACTCAGGATTACTGCTAATCTTGGACTCCCAGAAGGATCAGGATAAGCTCTCTAAGGGTCTCATCTTTACCCAAACTAAAGTCTCCTCCCAATAAGAAATAAAAAACCAAAATTAAATTGGGGAAGAAAGCAGAGCCTCTCTCTCTAGAATCTAAAGAGAGAAAGCTCCCCCCGCCGGTTTCTATGGTTCTGGTGCTATCCTGGCCAGTTGGTTAACTCCTCTACCCTAGACTTTGGGTGTGAGGGGCCTGTTTGTTTGTTGTTATGGATTTTGATTAGTTTCAGTTGTTCTCATGGTGACCTTCATCTGGGCTTGCAGTTCCGGAGTTTCGGCTTTTTTCTTCTGCGAGTTACTGGTGTCGGCATGGTGTTGGTTGATCTCTAGCCTAAGGTGATTCTTTCTGGCGTATAGTGCTTGGAGTGACAAGGGCTTCCCCGTAACAATTCTCTGCTCTGGTTTTGTTCTCCTCCGGCGTTTTTTGCCGGCGTGATTGTGCGGTGTGTTGCTGCCTTGGTCTACTCCGGTCTACTCTGCGAGCTTGTATCCAATATTGGAGTTGTTTGCGGGTTGGATGCCTATATCACTTGGGCAATGGTCGGAAATGGGTGCTTTGGTCCAGTTGTTTTCCAGTTTTGGTTCATGGCGGTTGTGTTCATGCCCAGGCAGTTTTCTGGGTGGTCTGTTATATGGCACCAGCCTGGTGTTGGTGGCCTCATTGGAGGTTTGTGTTCGCCGGCGATCTTGTGCAGGTGGTGTGTTTTCATTGCCTCAAGGGCTCGCTGGTATGATTTTGCTTCGGCTTGTCTTTGCATAGGGCTACATGCCGTAAGGGTTTTTGTTTTACCTGGCATTGGGTTGCTATCCAGCGCCGGTGTTCTTGGTGGTATAATTTCTTAGCGTCGTTAATGGAGCTATGCAGTGGTCTCCAATTTTTGCCGCCGTCGTTGGGGATGAGGTGTAAGCTGGGCGTGACAGTCAGTCCGATGAAGTGAGGTTCTTTTCTGTTCCAGTGCAAGGTTAACGAGTTTCCGATTATGGTTTTTTTTCCCGGCGTCGATGCTACTGTGTGGGAGGAGGTGTAATCCACGCTCCCTTTTGTGTACAAATCTGTCTGGTGGGGCCGTGTGTGGGTACGCGCACATTGGGCAGTGCATTTCCTGCATTTGCGTGGGTTCCGTGTAATGGGAGTTGTCTAGGCTGTTTTATCTCTGCCAGACATTGGGAAAGAGGATTCACGTGGGTAAAATCTGGCCCACGGTTTTGTTTTAAATACTTGGTTTTAAAATTCAACAATGTTACGTACTTCAAATTTTGTGACTCAAAAATCGTTTAAATGGCCAAAACGATATCGTTTTGAGTACAGAACAACATAAAATTGGTCAAAACGACGTCGTTTTGGCCATTTGAACCACTTTTGAGCCACAAAATTTGAGTTACGAGTCATTTTCCTTTAAAATTATGGTTTTGACTTGAGGTGGGTGTTCCTAGTCCCCACATGGAGCTTGGTTAAAAGGTTGTGATTGACCCACGTTTCTTTTTTGGCGGGTCCAGCCACTTAAAATTTGTTTGATCAGCCGTGGTTTATTTTGTTGTCAATTTGATTGTTTTAGTCATGGAGTGCTGTGACATGTTTAATTGTTTTATTTGAATTTCTTTTTGTATAAATTGTCCATATATCTTTTCCAAGTATTCATCTATTATCCATTCGATGATAGGAAGTACTTGGGGACCAATTGATAATTGGGCAATTTTATATTTATTTTGGTTTTATTTTAGTTTTAATCAGTTATTTGTATTAGTCCTCCCCCTTTTGAGGGGGATGCGGATTTGTTGTATTACCTGGGATATGTCCCTTGTAAACGTGTAAACTTTGTCTTTAATTTATGACTTACCTACCAAAAAAAAAAAAAAAAAAAAAAAAAAAAAAGTCTCCTCCCATTCTAGGACTTTTGTTCTTTATCTGCTTATCTCGGATTCCGGTATTCTCGTTGATAACCTCGGCCTAACCGAGATCATCTCGGCATCGTGACCAGGACACGTGGCACCTCGACTGGCACTTCGGTGACACCTCGGCCACGTGTTGTCATTCAAAAATTATGTCCCCACAATTGAGGTAATAGAACCTCTATCATTCCGTCCATTTAGCACGTCGGCTAAGCTTACTTCATCATCTATTGCCGAAGTCAAAACTCGTTGGCTCAATATGATCGAGACCTATAATCTGCTTTCATCAATACTTTGGAACCAACAACCAAGTTCGTCGAAGTTTTTCAACCGAAACCGTCCTCCTAGCCGAGGTATTTGTTTCATTAAATCAAAAACTCCAAGTGTTTCACCACGTGTATGAACTGGCATGTACAATATTTCAACCGAAACCGTTACGCATCTTTCCTCTACGGAGTTGTGTCTGATATGCGTCATTAAGTCGTCTCGGACTTACTTGCGCTGTCTAACAAGCACGTCGTCCCAAGCACCATAATTGCCATTTTGCCGCCATTTCATGCTTTTGATCAAAATCAACCCTCTCAAATCTTCCATTTGCTGCTTTTGCGAAGCTTTCTGCAACCAATTTCACTCTTTCCCTCCGGTGAGGCTTTTGCTAATCCTTTCCGATTGCTGCCGTCGTCTGATTTCGGCGATCCTCATACCGGCTTCACTTTTTCTGGTAAGCCACTGTTCCTCCTAGTTTCAATTTTTGTTGCTCTTCAAGAGTTTTTGCTTCATTACTTGTTTGTTTTGCTAAAGTATTCGATTTCACGAATCATGTATCTCAGTGTGTCTATTTCATGATTTTGTTTTTGCTCAAGTCTTGAATACACATACTGCTCACAACTTTCTTGCACTTTTGCCACTGTTCTTGGCCTTGTACCCTTGCATACACTCTGTCACAGTGTTCTTGATGATTCACCGCTATTCTTGGCTCTAAATTTTCTCTTCTTGTCTTTTCTTATTGTATTTCCAGATTCTTGCCCTCGTTTCTGTTTTCTGCATAGTCCTAGAACCACGTCCTTTCTTGAAATGGATGTTGAGAAAACAGTAGAGAAGCTTCCCCAACTGACTGCCGAAGCTGAACTGCCGCCAATCGTCGAAGCAGATCAGTCCGACGTTCTTGCTTTAGTCCCTAGTTCTTAGGGTCTTCATTCTTGTACTTTTGTTGTCTTTGCATATGTAACTTCTTTGCTTCTGAACAATGTCTGTTGTTCGCCGATGCGCCACTGCCTTTGTATTTGAACAAGAAATCACTTTACCAGGTTGAAGTGCTTCTTTTAATGCATGTTTGTATTTTTCTGAGTATATTGAATGCTTTCTTCTGCTTACTGCCTGCATGCTTCCCCATACTTTGGAATTTTTTCAACTTTTTTCAAATATATCCTGAAAATCACTTCGGGGTAGTACACCTCGAATAAGCATCACTTCGGAATTATCATTGGGTAGACACCTCGGACTAACATAACCTCGGTACTTTATTTCTACAAGTGTATTCTTTAACAGAGGTATTCAAGTGTTGCTTCCTCATTTGTACTTGCCTTCTTTTATGCATGCTTCACTTTTTCCAACCTTCTAAGCTTTTAACAAGCTAGTTAGTCATCTCGGATGATCATATCTCGGAAAATGTCTTTTAGTGTGATCTCGGTTATACCAAACTTGTAAATTGCTTAAAAAATTTCAACAAGTGGTAGACTTCGTAATCTTCAACTATTTCAACTTGTAAATTGTTTTAAAATTTCAACAAGTGGTAACATTATCATTCCTTCTCCTTGCCCACTAATGTGAACATAAGTTGCACTTAGGATCACATTATGGAAATTGGCTTCATGTCGCAGTCACAGATCCTTTCTAGCCGATGTGTTCTTCTTTTTACTCTTGTATGGAAAAATAATTTGCATATCTTCGATTTACACCTTAACTGTGTAATCTCCTCGGGGTGTAACACCTCGGTTGTACCCACTAATCGGTTTATCTCAGCCTCGGTTTAATACTTGAAAACATTGTAACAAATGTTTTCACAAGTGTTGCTAAAAAATTCGACACTTTTCTTTTACTTCTTAAGAC
Organism: Camellia sinensis; assembly: GCF_055761805.1. Classification (NCBI taxonomy): domain Eukaryota; kingdom Viridiplantae; phylum Streptophyta; class Magnoliopsida; order Ericales; family Theaceae; genus Camellia; species Camellia sinensis. The sequence goes on from NC_138962.1 coordinate 128,335,004, forward strand.
TTCTGTCTTTCATTATCTTCCAAGTCCTGGCAACATCGTAATCTCGGCAAGTATGTAGATACTTCTTTCAGTACAACCTTGTCTTGACTTGTAAATTTTTCTCAAATTTCAACAAGTGTTAAACATTATCTCAGTTTAACTCTGCTTGTAAACTTTTCTCAAGTTTCAACAAGCGTTAAACATCATCTCGGTTTAACTCTGCTTGTAAACTTTTCTCAAGTTTCAACAAGCTTTAAACATCATCTCGGTTTAACTCTGCTTGTAAACTTTTCTCAAGTTTCAACAAGCGTTTGAATATTATATCGGTTTAACTCAACTTGTAAATTGCTACAAATTTCAACAAGTGTTAAACAATAATCTCGGTTTAAACTTGTAAATTGCTACAAACTTCAACAAGTGTTAAATAATAATCTTGGTTTAACTTCAACTTGTAAATTGCTACAAATTTCAACAAGTGTTAAACAATAATCTCGATTTAACTTCAACTTGTAAATTGCTACAAATTTCAACAAGTGTTAAACAATAATCTCGGTTTAATTTCAACTTGTAAATTGCTACAAATTTCAACAAGTGTTAAGCATCTTTGTCTTCTCTTTGCCCCCTAATTGTGTGTTTCTTTTTTATCTTCTAGGATATGAGATTTTGCTCACTGAACTCTTCTCTTCTCGGATTTAAGTGCCGAGCTCTTATCTTCAGGAATCTTGGATTTGCTCACTCAGGTTGAGCTCTTCTCTTCTCGTACCTATTCATCTAGGCCGAGATCATATCTTCTGGGATCTGGGATCTGGGATTTGCTCACTTAGGCTGAGCTCTTCTATACTCGAATGTCATCTCCTTGGGAGCGCTCATGCCCCCTGTCTTTGCGTCCCTTCTGGAAGGGTCTTCATTCTGTTTATGTCAACACATTCTCCATCTTTGCTAAACTCGTCGTTTTCGCTACATTGATCTTGTATGATGATGGCCATCTATTCTCCTTTCTTTCCCACAGACGGCGCCAAATTGTGTGGGTGAAAATCTGACCACACTGCAATCTTAGTATCCAACTGGAGAGCACCAGCAGAATAGATGGCACCTGACTAACCGGCAACAGAAAGAGAAGACTCCGGTGGTGGTTCGCCACCCGGGGGTACTCCGACGATCAAGTCAGTACTCAATATCTCTCAAAGATAATCAATAGTGCTAAACTCACTAGCTTGAGCATAAAAAGGCATACCTTAGACCTATGGGGGTACCTCTCTTTTATAGCCAACTCAATCCTTGTCCCAATGGAAGCCTAACTCCAATGGACTCAGGATTACTGCTAATCTTGGACTCCCAATAAGATCAGGATAAGCTCTCTAAGAGTCTCATCTTTACCCAAACTGAAGTCTCCTCCCATTCTAGGACTCTTGTTCTTTATCCGCTTATCTCGGATTCTGGTATTCTCGTTGATAACCTCAACCTAACCGAGATCATATCGGCATCATGACCAGTAGGACACGTGGCACCTCGGCCACGTGTTTTTATTCAAAAATTATGTCCCCACACTTATAAAACTATCATTCTATCATTCAAATTAGAATAAATTTTAATAAGGATTATTTGTTTTCTTTTTTTTTCTTTTTTTAAGGATTACTTGTTAAATAGGTGAATTTGTGATGAATGCCTAAAAATGAATAATTATATTGACTTATTATAAATAAATTTTGCATTCATTTAATGTTCTATTGAGTTTCATTTGAAATTTATTTGGATACATGTATTGGAAGGTGGATACATTTGAAAGTTCATGTATTTCTTTCTTACTAACACGTTAATGAATTAATTTCAAAGTTTTTTCTTTTTTAAATTCATATATTAGGAGGTTCACTTCCTCATTATTTATGTCTTTATTAGTTAAGAATAGTACATAAACTATGGCTCATTTGTAATTGATGAAATAAAAGAGAGATATTATAGCGAAAGTATGAAATACACGCTTATAACTTCTCATTTGAATTCATTGTCAGTGGACGAACTTCAAGAACAAAGAACAACATTAAAAATAAAAATAAAAATAAAATAAAATTTAAAAAAAAATAGAAAGGAAGAAAGAAAAACAAATCTCTAACCCACTCCATCCTAGTGCCTACTCTCCACCCCACTGTTCCCACCACCACCATTACCTCGACCACCATTAGTGTCCTCTGGTGGTGGTGGTGGTGGTGGTGGTGGTGATGTGATGGTGGTGATGTATCACCACGCGGCGGTGGTTCAACCTCCTGAGCACCAAGTTCATCTTGGTGTCCAAATTGTTTACTTTCCACTCAAGCATTTCCCCCTTAAGCAGGGTTTGTCGGACTTGACCCATTTGGTCTTTAACATCCAGTCCAGCTATTTTTTTTTTTTTGGGTAAGTAAGTCATAAAATAAAGACAATGAAATATACAAGTTTACAAGGGGCATACCCCAGGTACACCCAAACAACAAATAAATAAACAATTACATAACCAACATAAACTACTAAAGCACCCCCAAAGATAGGGGGAGAAACACAAGAACAACAGAGAAAGAACATAACCCAACTTTGCCCATATATCCTTTTGTCCCCAAGAAACCCCTACCATCAGAGATAATAGATGGAAACTTGGGGTGGATATATGGGCAAAGGTACAAACAAACACCACAAGGCTATTTAAACAAAACAAACAACACACAAAGCTGCAACCCACAAGCCCGATCCAAAAGGATAGCCACCCCCACAAGCCGCCAGTCTCTACCGAAGACGAGCACATGGAATCCAGTAAGCCTTCCACTCCTCACAGCCGTGACATCCTAGCCACTTAACCAAAGCCATGACAGAGGAAAAAATCTATCCCATGACACATCCCGACAGAGTCACATGAAGCTAGCACGAGCAGTAACCATCATCAACGGACTATGGAGTTGTAGCAAAAAACAATAGCCCCACAGCAATAGCCCAATACATAGTCAAAAATCGCATAAGATCAAACATCACATCCCCCAGTCCCTATCTTGGTAGATCACGAGCCTCAAACCCCACGGCAGTGTGCCCTTCACTCCATGTCAGGCGTGGCAATATAATCAATTAGAAAGGGTCACATGAAGACAAGAAGCAACCATAAACTGGTAGCTATCCTCCCGCTCATCTCCCAGTCTCTAATTCAGTAAGTCATCGAACCACTATTCCCCAAAGCAGTGACCCCTCAATCACTCTTGGCGGAGATGGCTCAAAACTCACCTCGTATCGAGTCACATGAGGATCACACGATTAATCAAAATAAAAATCAACTATAATTCGTAAACCACTGCAGTGAGGCTAAACAGGAATAAATGAGCACAAAAATACCCAATAATCAAAACCAGAACGCATAGCCCAATCTGCTGAAAATCACACAAATAATGACCAATATAAGGCCCAGGTCTTCACCCAGTATGGAGGTCCAAGGACAGGAAGTAAAAAATCTCGTCGGGTCCCACTTGCCCACCAAAAAAGAGTCCAAAAAACACCCTATATAACTACACATGGGCCCACCATAAAAATATGCATCATTCATTAAAGTAAACTGTGGCCCACCCACGTGACCCAAAATCCACCGTGGGCACAAAAAAAATACCACATGGGCCAACGTGATTTTTCTGATAAGCTTACAAAACAACCCACACGTGGCCCACCTACTACATCACCAAAACCCAACTAGGCAGCTAAAGCATAAGTCAACCAAAATATATATATTAATATATATATAAAGTTGATATAGCAAATACCTTTCCAACATCAACACCACCTAAAGTTGATGTACACAGCACCCAACAAGCCCTGACCAGCCACCTTGTTGGTCTGCCCCAAGACTCACGTTGCTATCCTAGAGCAGAATAGCAGCAAAGCTTATACAGCACGCTTAGATGGAAAACACGACACCTACGTCCACGCGACTGACCACACGTGACGGTCACGCTCCAACTTAAACCTTAACCAGTAGCAACGCCGACCATCTCCAAACGTCGAAGCAAGAACTAGACGCCGGAACTCCACCAATCGTAGTAGTGTGACCATCGGCAGTCTACCTACAACTCACGCCGGACCGTCTTCATGCTATCTCTTTCTCAATACAGTATCAACGACGCCGGTGCAAACCAAACCAGCTCTATCTCCACAACAGTGTAACGACGGTTTCGGAAAACCAGTCAACCAACCCAGCACAGCCGGCGAACAAGAACACGGTGGTGCAAGAAACTAGCCGGAGCAAACATCGGCACCTCCACGCTACCACCATTTGCATCAAAGCACACAAAACACTTCACCAGATCGCGAACGACGGCAGATAGAAACCATCCACAATATCAAACACCCATTGAACACCCAAACCAGTCGTAACTCGAGTAGCTGGACTGAAAGAAACATGAACCCAAGCCTTCTGCGTCTACCTGGGTACACGAGCATATAGACCAGAGTCAACCCGAAGAACCCACAACAATGACCAAACCCCGACACCGTGGACGGTTTGACCATTGGGGCCAATAGAGGACTTGCAATGGCTGCCGCAACTCAATACACTGGAAGCCGAAGTTAGCCGGGACATGAGTACATCATAGAACCAGCCAGAAAACTCAACACAGTATAAACATAAAAAAAAACATAGTCAACAAGACAAGCATGCTCACTCACACCCAAAGGTTAGAGCGGAGGAGCTAACAAACTGGCCAGAAGAGCACCAGACACCATGAAAACCGAAGGGGGGAGCTTTCTCTCTCTAGATTCTAGAGAGAGAGGCTCTGCTTTCTTCCCAGGACAATTTCTCTCTCTCTTTTTTTTTTTTTTTTTTTTTTTGTATCCAGTCCAGCTATGGTCTTGAATAATTCAACACCCGCGTGAATAACAGTTTTGTTGCGCAACAGAACTAGATTAGTTGTGCCTTTAGTCACTGTATCCAAAAATCCGCGTCAATAACAGTTTTGGCTGCTATATGCGCCTCGTATGTGAAGTCTGATTTTCTATTATGTTTGTTTATAGTAGAATCTGTTGGTGTTTTGCCTGCCCGTGTGGGATGTACACGGGTGTACATGACATATGGTTTTCATCTGACTTTTTGCTGCCTGTGATCGAGTGTGTTCATGCTCCTCATTTTTCATGCGGCACATGAACACATTTTGGCTATTTCTATTATGTATGGTTTATTTAGGTTAGGACGTATTTCATTTATTTGTCCAGATAGTTCTGTTTGTTTCGTCAGTTTTTCTGGGTAATTCTGGAATGGCTTAGTTTTCGTTTTTTCTTTCTCTGGTTTCCTGTATAGTGCTTTGGTTAGGGCAGGGTATGCCCCTTGTCGTGGTGTAAGTTTTTTGTCTTTTATTTTATGACTTATCCACCCAAAAAAATCCAAAAATCCATGGGTTATCATAAGTGTAGAAAATCATTTCCTGTGGACTCAATCCTACAAACAAAAACAAAACAAAAAATGCATATTAATTTCAATAAGCCAAACAATTAAGAGAAAAGGAAAAAAAATTATCAAATCAAATAATAAAATAAACAAGATCTTACCAATTTTTGGTAGATTTTCCTTCTGCCTTAATTTTCTTTCCATGTCCATCTTTTTTTGCTCCAATAGTCCAAGCTCCCCATAAAAGAATCTGGTCGTCTTATCTGACCAAGAAGTACCTGCAAAATATATGAAGAAAACAAGTAAAACAGTGAGTATATATATAAATTTGATTGAATGTTTTGGACCTTTGGAATGGCATCCCAAGTCAGCACAGACAGTTTCCTCCCCAAGTTTGTCGCTATATTGCCCTTTTGGATTGAATGTGAGCCAAACACCTCAATTGAGTGTCGTGGTTCTTCTTCTAAGAACTACTTTCTAACTGTCAAATTTTCCTCCCTTGGATCAAGAATTGGGAATGTGAAATTCTATCTACCTCTCAGTCTTGATTCTGTTTCCTTCGTTCCATCAAACACAACTGGATTCACAGACCCAAGGGATTCTTTTTTCAGCCCTTTCCTTTGAGCCTCACTGACGTGAATTGCCTTCTTATCCAAACACTGTCCATTGCAGCCAAAAATCTCTTTCCAACAGATTTCTTCTGCTTGCTTTGAGTTGGGTTTTTCAGCAGACTTGGTAACAATGCAGAGCTAATAACACTTGGAGTCTTTGTGTCGTGTCTCTGATCAAACCGGTCTTCTCTCTGGATCATGCTATTGTCAATTAGTACTTTTTTGGGACTAGTCTCATGATCAATCCTCATTTTGAAATACTTCTCAGCACCAAAGACATCAATTTTACCCGCTATGCCTTCCAGGGCTTTTAGGGGGTGAAAAGATTTCACTTTCTGCCATTGGATTTTGAATTCCTCTAGTGAGCTTGAGCACAAAGTGCTGTGGAGTCGAGGTAAGAAGAAAATAAGGCGACTAGAAGATTGTTGATGTTTTCTTGGATTTCCATGGAGTCTGAAAGGTAAATCACTACTGTATGTACAGATTACAAGTTGGAGGAAAGCAATGAGAGAAGGCAAACTAGGAGAGAAGCTTTATTTGGAGAAAGCTAGTATAAGGCCTATGACAAGGCGAGTGGGATGATGAGAAAGCTGAGAAAACCAAATAAAAGGAAAGGAAAAGAAAAGAAAATTGATGGGTAAAAGGTTGAGAACAGGGATGGACAAAATGGGGTGGCTTAGCCCTTCAAAAGTTTTAAAAACCCTATATAGCAGTATTAGTTAAAAATATTTTAAAATTTAGAAAATAATATCTTTACAGAAATTTTATATAAAATTATGACAAGAATGATGTGACAGTGACATTGTTGAAAATATAAGTCATCTTGATAGATCTTTTGATTTAAAGTGATAAAATTAAAACTTGACACATTATTCTATATTATGTTTTAGTATAAATTCTTTGTTTATAAATCATTGTTATTTTAAATTATATACAAGTTTGTCCCCTAAATTTTTGTTAAAAAATTTAATACGGGTCTGTCCCCTAATATTAATGTTCTTGAAATTAAAGTTCTAGTCTGTCCTTGAGTTGAGAAGATCACAACCACAAAACTAACTAGAAAGGAGACTAGTGAATAGTAAAGAGGCTTAAAAAGATCTTAAAGATGAGACATGTGCTTGAATAAGTAGACCAAATAACTAATTTGAGAGGCTTTTTTTGTCTGCAATGCTAATGACTCTGCTTGGGAATTGTCCTGTATGTAGACTACCTGTGGGATAACCAAGTTGTAAAGGTATATTGATGCCTACATGTTTGGGGATTATACTGACAATTTGTCAACATTTTATAGCCTCACAACACGGGATGCCTCATTTCTTTTTAAAACTAGTATAGTGATTCCCTTATACCCGATGCAGTTGAGATTAATTTCAAGTGTAATCCTATAAAAGTTGAATTTGCACCGCACATCACTATTTCTCAGATATATATAACACAGAGAAAGACACATGACACAGAGAAAAAGAGAGACAGAGAAAGACCCAAATCAAATGAAAGGATAACTTACGCATCTTAGGGTTTTCATCATCCATCTTCATCTGCTCCATCTTCAGTTTCACCTTTTCCTGCTTTTCCAACCATCCTTGTTCCCCTTAAAAAAGTCGGCCCATCTTCTCCGAGCAAGAACTCTCTATACAAAGCAAAAATATGAAGAAAAAAAATGAGAATACATATATAAAATAACAAAGAATATAAAAGAAATTATTAACAATGAACACCGACGTTTGATGACTCTGAGAGCAGCCATGAGAGAAGGGGGATGGTGGGCTCAAGGTGTGTAGCTCAACAAAGCAGAAGTCTTCTGGCAAATCAGGGAGCCAGAAGAAAAAACGAAGGTAATCCAGTCGTAGTTGTTTTTTGTGGGGATCCGGTTGTGATCATTTTTTTTTTTTTTTTGTTATCATGTCTATTAACCTATCTTTTTGGAATGTAAGGGGGTTTAACAACCCCTCAAGACATAAAGAAGTTCTTGATTTTGTTAAAAAAGAAGATATTAAAATTATGAGCATTTTGGAGACAAAAGTTAAAATGGATAATGAAGCTAAACTTTTTGAAAATAGCTTTAAAAATTGGAAATTTTTGTCAAATTGACAACCAGATCTGCCAGCTAGAATTTGGGTTTGTTGGGACCTAAATTTCTGCGATATTTTGTTGGTTCAAAAATCAAACCAGTTTATTTTTGTTAAAGTGACTGTTTTTGAAAATGATTTCAGTTTCTTCTCTACGTTTGTATATGCAGAAAATAAGCATGATTTGAGAATTCCCTTGTTTTTTGATCTAAATAAAATTGCTTTCAATCATGCTAGTTACCCTTCGGTATTTCTTGGTGACTTTAATGCTATCCGTTCTCCTCATGAGAAAGTGGGGGGGAAGGAGGTGTGGAGGTCATGATGTGTTTAACAGCACGATTTTGGACTCTGAGTTGGATGACCTTTGCTATAAAGGGTGTCAATTTACTTGGTCTAACAAACGCGGGGGTGGCAATTTTATTACCTCTAAAATTGATAGAGTTCTTGTAAATGAGAGGTGGTTAACCGTTAACCCTAACTCGTATGCTCTTTTCTTGCCTCCTGGTATTTCTGATCATTCTCCTGTGATTGTGAAATTTGGAGGTGAGATAGCCAAGTTTAAAAAACCTTTTAATTTTTTTGATTTTTGGGCGGACCACTGTGATTTCCTCCCCAGAGTGTATGATGTTTGGAGGAAATACATCAGGGGCTCTCCTATGTTCTGGATCTGTCAAAAGCTTAAAACCCTGAAAATTTCTCTTAAAGAGTTGAACAAGAAGGAATAGAGTGAGATTTCCACTCGTGTTGGAGTTGCTAAGGATCATCTTCTTAATTCTCAGATTAAGCTTGATAAAAATCCTTTAAATTTAACTCTTCAGGAGGCGGAAAGGGCTGCTTATGTGCAGTATGTTGACCTTATTAAAGCTGAGGAGAGTCTTGCCCATCGGAAATCTCGTGTCCAGTGGTTAGGGTTAGGTGATAGGAACTCCAAGTTCTTCTTTAGAACTGTTAAGGGTAATGTTAACAAGGGGCAGATCAATAGTGTTGTGCTCCCTAATGGGGATAGAGTGACTAAATGTGCTGAGATTCATGCTTCTTTTGTGGATTACTTCACTAACTTGTTTGGGAAACCTTTTGAAGGCCAGTATAATGGGTATGCTAGAATTAGTAGCCTTATCACCAAAAGAGTGTCTAAAACTCAATATCAAATTCTTGCTAGGGAGGTTACGGAGACTGAGATCATTGCTGCTTTTAAGTCTCTAAAAGCTAACAAAGCTCCTGGTCCTGATGGGTATTCTGCGGGTTTTTTTCCTGAAAGCCTGGGACATTGTGGGGAGAGAGGTTATTGAAGCTATTAGATCGTTTTTTACTTCGGGAGAGCTTCTTCGGGAATTAAACAGCACCACCATTGCTTTGATTCCGAAGATCCCCAATGCTGAAAAAGTTGGTGATTTTAGACCTATTTCTTGTTGCAACACTTTGTACAAATGTATCTCTAAGATCATTGTTGATAGGATTAAAGTTGTCCTTCCTGATCTCATCGACCCTGTCCAATCAGCTTTTGTCCCTGGTAGAAGGATTGCTGATAATATCTTCCTTTCTCAGGAACTTATGAGGGGCTATCATAGATTTTCTTCCTCTCCCAGGTGTACTATGAAGGTGGACATTATGAAGGCTTATGATAATGTTAGATGGGACTTTGTTCTTGATGTCCTTACTGCGATGGGTTTCCCCCCTAATATTGTCCATTGGATAAAAGCTTGTATGACTAGCCCCACGTATTCTTTTTTTTTTTTGGGTAAGTAAGCCCCACGTATTCCATTTGCATAAATGGGAGTCTGCATGGTTATTTTTGGGGGGAAAGAGGGTTGAGACAAGGTGATCCTATGTCTCCTTACCTCTTTGTTATTGTCATGGAAATTCTCTCTAGAATTCTGGCTGAGAAGGCATCACATCCGGCTTTCAAATTTCATTGGAGATGTGACAAAACCAGGATTGTTAACTTATGCTTTGCAGATGATTTGATGATCTTCTGTAAAGGGGATGTGTTCACTGTCCAGTCTATCAAACAAGGTTTAGATGAATTTACAAGCCTGTCTGGGTTGTCCCCTAGCCCTAACAAGAGTCATATCTTCTTTTTTGGATGTCCTATTCAGCTTAGAGATGAGATCCTTGGGGTTTGTAACTTTAGTGTGGGCACTTTACCTGTGAGGTATTTGGGGGTCCCTTTGGTATCCACAAAACTTAAGGCCACTGATTGTGATCAACTTGTGGAGAGAATCACCAAAAGGATTAAGAGCTGGACAAATAAGTGTCTCACTTATGCTGGACGTGCTCAACTGATCCAATCTGTGCTTTTCTCTATGCAAGTTTACTGGACATCTTTGTTCATTCTTCCAAAGAAGGTCATTAGATCCATTGTTTAGAGCTTTTTTTTGGTCTGGTTGTGAGTTAAAAAAGTATGGGGCAAAGGTATCTTGGGATAGAATTTGTTCTCCTAAGAAGGAAGGGGGGTTGGGTTTTAAGTCCCTCACTGTGTGGAATAAGGCTGCCATTACTAAGCATATATGGTTCCTCTTCTGTGGGGGTGAGCAGTCTATGTGGTGCATCTGGGTGAAGTCTTATATCCTTAAAGGTAGAAGTTTTTGGAGAGTTAGGGTGCCAAATGACCCATCCTGGGTTTGGAGGAAAATCTTGTCTCTTAGACCTATTATTTACCCCTTAATCAAGCATAGGGTGGGTGATGGTTCTGCTATTTTTCTATGGTTCGATAATTGGCACCCTATTGGGTCTGTTTGGGACAAGTTTGGTGCTAGGATTGTATATGACTCTGCCCTTGGTATAGACGTGAAGGTCAGTGAGATTGTGGAAGGTACCAGTTGCAGATGGCCATTTGCATCTTCCTGGGAGCTTATGGACCTTGTTGATAATACTCCTCCCACATTCCTCCCCACTGGGGTGTCTGATGATGTGAGTTGGTGTCCTGCAACTTCTGGCCATTTCACTATTCAGTCTACTTGGAACCAATTGAGACAGCATTTTGATTCTGTGAATTGGTCTAATTTAATTTGGGGTCCCCATAATATCCCAAAAGTGAGCTTTGTTGTGTGGATGGCTTTTCTTGGTAGATTAAATACAGGGGATAGGTTGCAAATTTTTGCTGTAACCCAAAATACTGCTTGTGTTTTCTGCCAGTGCCCTTACGAAGACCACAACCACCTGTTTTTTGAGTGCCCTTTCTCGGAAAGGGTGTGGTCTTGCATTAAGGGTAAACTAAATGTTGATTGGCCTCCCATCCATTGGGGTGACTTAGTCCAGCACATTGCTAAATCTGTTAAAGGGAATTCCTTAGGGACCATTATTACCAAGCTTGCTTTTACTTGCACTGTGTATCAGTTGTGGATTGCTAGGAATAATAGAGTGTTTAGTAAGGATATGGTCCCTGAAGAGGTTGTTATAAAGTGTATTGTGGATATGGTTAGATTCAGGGTAATGCATATTACCAATTTAAAGTCACACCAATCTGACAAATGGTATCTCAGTTCATGGAGATTACCCAACACTGTGCTGAAGCTTGCGGCGGATGATGTGAGAAATGAGAGTTCACAAATTGTGGGTTGAGTGATGGTTTAGCATATACATTGTGGGGTTTCCTAATGTTTGTTATTGATATAGGTGCTTGGATCATTGTGCAGCCAAATGAGGAGTTTGTGCCATTTGTTATGAGGGTTGAGAATAGTGTGAGGGATAAAAAATCACTTACCATGTTGACCTCCTGGCTGTTGAAGAGAGTTTGGCTCTCCAAAAATCTCGTGTCCAGTGGCTTAGTCAGGGGGATAGAAATAGTAGCTTCTTCTTCAAAACCATTAAGGGTAATATCAATAGGGGTAAGATTTTGAATCTGGAGTTGATGGATGGCCAAAAATCTTCTAAAATAGAGGACATCCAGAATGCATTCACAAACTTTTTCTCTGGTTTATATGGTACCCCGTTTGATGACCAGTATCATGGTTCGATAACTAGCCGAGTTAGAGACTGGGAGATGAGCGGGAGGATAGCTACCGGGTTTCTGGTCGCTTCTTGTCTTCATGTGACCCATCCGAATTGATTGTATTGCCACGCCTGACATGGAGTGAAGGGGACACTGCCGTGGGGTTTGAGGCTTGTGATCTACCAAGGAAGGGACTGGGGGATGTGATGATTGCTCTCATGTTTTGTTGGCTATGTATTGGTTTGTTGCAGCGGGGCTATTTGTTTTTTCACTAAACTTCTCAAGACCATTGATTATCGTAATGGACTTTGCAGGCTTCATGTGACTCAGCCAGGATCTTTCATGGGATAGATATTTTCCTTCGTCATGGCTTTGGTTGAGTGGCTGGGATGTCACGGCTATGAGAAGAGCGATACTTATTGGATTCCATGCTTTCATTCGTGGTAGAGACTGGGAGCAAGCAGGGGCAGTTATCATCTTCGATTGGTCTTGTTGGGTGTTTAGTTAGTTACATTTGTATTGTGTGTTTTCTGTTATGTTTTACGCGTTTGTGGTATGTCTTGTTTATTTGCCCATATATCCACCCCAAGTTTCCTTCTATTATCTCTGATGATAGGGGTTACTTGGGTACAAAAAGGATATATGGGCAAAGTGGGGTTTTGGTTTTCTGTTGTTTTTTTGCTTCTGCGAGTGTGGATTTATGTTATAGGGTGTCCAGTAGTAGTTTTATGGTGTTTTTTTTTTTCGTCTATTATTTGTTGTAGGGCGTACCTGGGGTATGCCCCTTGTAAACTTGTACATTTTACTGTCTTTATTTTATGACTTACTTACCCAAATAAAAAATAAGAAGAAGTTTTCTTATATTTGCATCTCTACCTTATCTTCTTCTATAATTCCCTCCCTAGCTTGCCTAAGTTCTTATCAAATATACCTTGTCACCTCCAACAGAGAGAAGCCTTTCTTGCCGCCATTGACGAAACGAAGAGTGAGAGTGACAGAGAGAGAGAGGGAGAGAGAGAGAGAGAGAGAGAGAGAGAGAGAGAAAGACAAAACAAATGAAAAGATAACTTACGTATCTTAGGGTTTTCATTGTCCATTTCATCTGGTCCATCTTCAGCTTCTTCTTCTCCTGCTTTTCCAACCATCCTTGTTGCCCGTAAAAAAGCTGGGTCATCTTCTCTGAGAAAGAACTCCCTATACAAAAAAATATATATATATGAAGAAAAAACATGAGAAAATATATATAAAATAACAAAGTATGTAAAAGAAATTATTAACAATGAACATCGACATTTGAATTTACTATGAATTTACTAAGTAATTTACTGTGTATTTATTGAGAATTTGCTAGGAATTTACTGATTAATTTACAGAGAATTTATTGAGTAATTTACAAAGAATTTAATGAGTAATTTACTGAGAATTCACTCGAAATTTACTAAGAATTTACTAAGTAATTTGTTGGGAATTTACTAGGAATTTACTAAATAATGTAGTTAGAATTTATTGGGAATTTACTGAGAACTTACTGTTAATTTACTGGAAATTTTCTGAGTAATTTCTGAGAATTTACTGAGTAATTCATTAGCAATTTACAGAGTAATGCACTGAGTAATTTACTGCGAATTTACTGGGAATTTGCTGTGTAATTTATTGAGAGCATAGTGGGAATTTCTAGAGTAATTTATTGAGAATTTACAGGGAATTTACTTAGAAATTACTGGCAATTTTCTGAGTAATTTACTGAGAATTTATAAGGAATTTACTTAGAATTCACTGAGTATTTTCTGAGAATTTACTGAGTAATTTACTAAGTAATTTACTCAGTAATTAATTGAGTAATTTTTAGGGAATTCACTGAGAAATTTTCTAAGTAATTTATAGAAAATTTATTACGAATTTACTGTGTAATTTACTGGGAATTTGTTGAGAATTTATTTGGAATTTACTGAAAATTTAGAGAGTAATTTACTGAGTAATTTACATTGAATTTACTGTGAAAATTATTGGGAATTTACGGCGCAACTTTTTGAGTGTTTCCTGGGAATTTATTGAGAATTGATTGGGAATTAACTGAGTAATTTACTGAAAATTTAATGAGTAATTTTTAGAGAATTTACTGAGAATTTTCTGAGTAATCTACTGAGCATTTGTTGGCAATTTACTGAGTAATTTTATGAGAATTTACTGAGAACTTACAGAGTAATTTGCTGGGATTTTATAGGGAATTGACAGAGAATTTACTGGGTAATTTATCGAGAATTTATTGTTTAATTTGTTGAGAAATTTTCTAGGAATTTACAGACAATTTAAGGAGTAATTTACAGAGAATTTACTGGAAATTTACTAAGTAATTTTACTAGGAATTTTATGAGTAATTTACTGGAAATTTACTTATTAATTTACTGAGAATACACTGGGAATTTGCTGAGTAATTTACTAAGAATTTACGAAAAATTTGCAAGGAATTGCCTGAGAATTTATTGAGAATTTACTGAATAATTTACTGGGAATTTACTAGTAATTTACTGAGCAATTTACTGAGAATTTACTGAAAATTTACTAAGAAATTTACTGGGAATTTAAGGATTAAATTACTGAGAATTTTTTTAAAATTTGCTGATAATTTACTCAGTAATTTTCTTAGTGATTTACTGAGTATTTATCGAGAATTTACTGAATAATTTTGTGAGAATTTATTAGAGATTTACTGAGCAATTTCTAGGAATTTACTGAGAATTTACTGGAAATTTACTTGGTAATTTACTCACAATTTACTGAATAAATGTACTGAGTAATTTAATGGGAATTTACTGAGTAATTTATTGAGAATTTATTTAGATTTTACTGAGTAATTTACCGAGAATTATAGTGTAATTGACTGAGAATTTACTGACTAATTTATTGAGAATTTACTGGGAATTTATTGTGTAATTTACTGAGAATTCACTGAGTAATTTAGTTAGATTTTTTTTTGGAATTTATTGGGAATTTATTAGGTAATTTTCTGAGAATTTATAGAGAATTTACTGAAAATTTACCGAGTAAATTACTGAAAATTTACTATGTAATTTACTGAGAATTTACTAACAATTTACTGAGTAATTTTCTGAGTAATTTACAAAAAATTTAGTGAGAACTTATCGAGTAATTTACTGAGAATTTACAGGGACCTGAGAATTGAGCACTTAGGTGATTTAGAAAACATTAAATGAGTTGCTTAGGCAAAAGAAATGTCGTTAAGCTACAATTGCACCGTATATTCTCTTTCTTGGAGTCTAAGAAA
The DNA here is from genome assembly GCF_055761805.1 of Camellia sinensis. NCBI lineage: Eukaryota > Viridiplantae > Streptophyta > Magnoliopsida > Ericales > Theaceae > Camellia > Camellia sinensis. The sequence continues at coordinate 128,350,263 of NC_138962.1, forward strand.
GATTAGTTTGAGTTAAACTTGGCCGCTTAGGCTAATGAAACTAATAGTTGCCTAAGCTAGTTTGTTCTTAGAACAAAAGAGAGAGGGTTGGAGAAGCACGGAGAGAGTTAGAGGAAAACTTTCTTCTTGAGTGGTAGGAGAGAAAGTTAGAGAAAAGAAAGGGAATTAGGATGCAAATTAAAGGGAATTCAAGTTCTTCCTCTTGGACTTGAGAATTGAACACTTTAGTGATTTAGAAAACTTTAAATGAGATGCTTAAGTTCGACTAATACGGTTTTGCACAATCACTAAGTAAAATCTATTTTCTGGAGGCTTAGCAAGATTAGTTCGAGTTAAACTTGCCCACTTAAGCTAATGAAACTGTTCGTTGCCTAAGCTAATTAGTTCCTAGAAAAAAAGAGAGAGGGGCGGAGAGAGTTAGAGAGAAACTTTCTTCCTGAGAACTAGAAGAGATAGTTGGGGAAAAGGGAGATAAATAGAATGAAACTTACAGGGAATTGAAATTCATAGATTTGGATATGAGAATTGAACACTTAGGTGATTTAGATAACATGAAACGAGTTGCTTAAGTTAAACTATTAACGATAAGCTACGATTGTTCCGTAAATTACCTTTCGTGGAGGCTAAGCAAGATAAGTTTGAGTGAAACTTGGTCTCTTAAGCCAATGAAACTGATAGCTGCCTAAGCTAATTAGTTTCTCCAATAAAAGAGCGAAGGTTCTAGAAGGACGGAGGGAGTTAGAGAAAATCTTTCTTCCACGGTGGTGGAAGAGAAAGCTTGGGCAAATAAAGGGAAATTTGATGGGAATTGAAATTCAACTTTTTGGAATTGAGAATTGAACACTTAGGTGATTTAGAAAACATTAAATGAGTTGCTTTTGGTAAAGGTAATATCGTTAAGCTACCATTACTCCGTATATTCTCTTTCTTGGAGGCTAAGAAAGATTAGTTGGAGGTAAACTTAGCCACCTAAGCGAATGATACTAATAGTTGCCTATGCTAATTGGTTTGTAGAAGAAAAGATAGAAGGTTGAAGAAGGACAGAGAGAGTTAGGGAAAAAATAGGGAGCTAGAGAGACGATAGGGAATTAGGAAGAAAATTAAAGGAAATTCAAATTCATCCGTTTGGACTTGAGAACCGAACACTTAGGTGATTTAGAAAACATGAAATGAGTTGCTTAAGTTAAACTAATATCGTTAAACTACAATTACCCCTTAAATTCTCAGTCTTGTAGGCTAATCAAGATTAGTTTGCGTGAAGCTTGGCCTCTTAAGATAATGACTAAGCTAATTTGTTCCTACAATAAAAGAGAGAACGTTCTAGAAGGACGGACGGAGAGAGTTAGAGAGAATCTTTCTTCCAGAGTGGTCGAGGAGAAAGTTAGAGAAAGGAAATGGAAATACGATGAAAAGTAAGGCGAATTCAAATTCATCCTTTTGGACTTGGGAATTGAGCACTTAGGTGATTTAGAAAACATTAAATGAGTTGCTTAGGTAAAAGTAATATCGTTAAGCTACAATTACTCCGTATATTCTCTTTCTTAGAGGCTAAGGAAGATTAGTTTGAGCTAAACTTGGCCACCTAAGCAAATGATACTAACAGTTGCCTAAGCTAATTAGTTCCTAGAGCAAAAGGGAGAAGGTTAGAGAAGGACGGAGAGAGGAAGAGGAAAAGGAGAAGGCTAGGGAAATGAAAGGGAATTGGGATGAAATTTAACGGGAATTCAAATTCGTCCGTTTGGCCTTGAGAACTGAACACTTAGGTGATTTAGAAAACATGAAATGAGTTGCTTAAGTTAAACTAATATCGTTAAGCTACGGTTACTCCGTAAACTCTCTTTTCTTGGAGGCTAATCAAGATTAGTTTGCGTGAAACTTGGCCTCTTAAGATAATGACTAAGCTAACTTGTTCCTACAATAAAAGAGAGAATGTTCTAGATGGACGGAGAGAGTTAGAGAGAATCTTTGTTCCTGAGTGGTAGGGGAGAAAGTTAGAAAAAAGAAATGGAAATACGAAGAAAATTAAGGCGAATTCAAACTCAAATTGTTTCATAAGCTTAAGTGGCCAAGTTTAACTCAAGCTAATCTTGCTTAGCCTCTAAGATAGCGAACTTTCTGAGTTATTGTAGCTTAACGATACTAGTTTAACATAAGCACCTCATTTAAGATTTTCTAAATCACCAAGGTATTCAATTCTCAATTTCACAAAAATTGAATTTGAATTCTCTTTGAATTGCCTCCTATTTCTCTTTCTTTTCTCTAACTTCTCTTCTAGCTCTCAAGAAGGAAAGTTTCTCTGCAACTCTCTCCGTCCTTCTGCTTCCTTCTCTCTTTTGTTCTATAAACTAATTAGCTTAGGTGAGTAATTGTTTCATAACCCTAAGTGGTGGAGTTTAACTCAAACTATCCTTGCTTGGCCTCTAAGAAAGAGAATTTTCTGTAGCTCAACGATATTAGTTTAATATAAGAACTTCATTTAAGGTTTTTGAAATCGCCTAAGTGTTCAATTCTCGAGTCCAAAAGGTTGAATTTGAATTCCCTTTGATTTTCTTCCTATTTCTCTTTCTTTGCTCTAACTTTCTCTTCGAGCTCTCAAGAAGAAAGTTTCTCTGTAACTCTCTCCTTCCTTCTCCTTCTTTCTCCTTTGGTTCCAGAAACAAATTAGTTGTGGTAACTAATTATTTCTGCCAAGTTTAACACAAACTAATCTTGCTTACCCTCTAAGAAAGAGAATTTTCTTAGTAATTTTAGCTTGACGATATTAGTTTTACTTCAGCAACTCGTTTAACGATTTCGAAATCACCTAAGTGTTCAATTCTCTAGTCCAAAAGGATGAATTTGAATTTCCATTTTGTTCCAATTTCTCTTTCTTTGCTCTTACTTTCTCTTCTAGCTCTCAAGTGGCCAAGTTTATGAAGAATTTACCAAGTAATTTACTAAAATTTTGCTGAGAATTTACTAATTAATTTACTGAGAATTTACCGGGAATTTTCTGAGTAATTTACTAAGAATTTACATGGAATTTTGTGGGAATTTACGGAGAATTTACTATGAATTTACTAAGTAATTTACTGTGTATTTATTGAGAATTTGCTAGGAATTTACTGATTAATTTACAGAGAATTTATTGAGTAATTTACAAAGAATTTAATGAGTAATTTACTGAGAATTCACTCGAAATTTACTAAGAATTTACTAAGTAATTTGTTGGGAATTTACTAGGAATTTACTAAATAATGTAGTTAGAATTTATTGGGAATTTACTGAGAACTTACTGTTAATTTACTGGAAATTTTCTGAGTAATTTCTGAGAATTTACTGAGTAATTCATTAGCAATTTACAGAGTAATGCACTGAGTAATTTACTGCGAATTTACTGGGAATTTGCTGTGTAATTTATTGAGAGCATAGTGGGAATTTCTAGAGTAATTTATTGAGAATTTACAGGGAATTTACTTAGAAATTACTGGCAATTTTCTGAGTAATTTACTGAGAATTTATAAGGAATTTACTTAGAATTCACTGAGTATTTTCTGAGAATTTACTGAGTAATTTACTAAGTAATTTACTCAGTAATTAATTGAGTAATTTTTAGGGAATTCACTGAGAAATTTTCTAAGTAATTTATAGAAAATTTATTACGAATTTACTGTGTAATTTACTGGGAATTTGTTGAGAATTTATTTGGAATTTACTGAAAATTTAGAGAGTAATTTACTGAGTAATTTACATTGAATTTACTGTGAAAATTATTGGGAATTTACGGCGCAACTTTTTGAGTGTTTCCTGGGAATTTATTGAGAATTGATTGGGAATTAACTGAGTAATTTACTGAAAATTTAATGAGTAATTTTTAGAGAATTTACTGAGAATTTTCTGAGTAATCTACTGAGCATTTGTTGGCAATTTACTGAGTAATTTTATGAGAATTTACTGAGAACTTACAGAGTAATTTGCTGGGATTTTATAGGGAATTGACAGAGAATTTACTGGGTAATTTATCGAGAATTTATTGTTTAATTTGTTGAGAAATTTTCTAGGAATTTACAGACAATTTAAGGAGTAATTTACAGAGAATTTACTGGAAATTTACTAAGTAATTTTACTAGGAATTTTATGAGTAATTTACTGGAAATTTACTTATTAATTTACTGAGAATACACTGGGAATTTGCTGAGTAATTTACTAAGAATTTACGAAAAATTTGCAAGGAATTGCCTGAGAATTTATTGAGAATTTACTGAATAATTTACTGGGAATTTACTAGTAATTTACTGAGCAATTTACTGAGAATTTACTGAAAATTTACTAAGAAATTTACTGGGAATTTAAGGATTAAATTACTGAGAATTTTTTTAAAATTTGCTGAGAATTTACTCAGTAATTTTCTTAGTGATTTACTGAGTATTTATCGAGAATTTACTGAATAATTTTGTGAGAATTTATTAGAGATTTACTGAGCAATTTCTAGGAATTTACTGAGAATTTACTGGAAATTTACTTGGTAATTTACTCACAATTTACTGAATAAATGTACTGAGTAATTTAATGGGAATTTACTGAGTAATTTATTGAGAATTTATTTAGATTTTACTGAGTAATTTACCGAGAATTATAGTGTAATTGACTGAGAATTTACTGACTAATTTATTGAGAATTTACTGGGAATTTATTGTGTAATTTACTGAGAATTCACTGAGTAATTTAGTTAGATTTTTTTTTGGAATTTATTGGGAATTTATTAGGTAATTTTCTGAGAATTTATAGAGAATTTACTGAAAATTTACCGAGTAAATTACTGAAAATTTACTATGTAATTTACTGAGAATTTACTAACAATTTACTGAGTAATTTTCTGAGTAATTTACAAAAAATTTAGTGAGAACTTATCGAGTAATTTACTGAGAATTTACAGGGACCTGAGAATTGAGCACTTAGGTGATTTAGAAAACATTAAATGAGTTGCTTAGGCAAAAGAAATGTCGTTAAGCTACAATTGCACCGTATATTCTCTTTCTTGGAGTCTAAGAAAGATTAGTTTGAGTTAAACTTGGCCGCTTAGGCTAATGAAACTAATAGTTGCCTAAGCTAGTTTGTTCTTAGAACAAAAGAGAGAGGGTTGGAGAAGCACGGAGAGAGTTAGAGGAAAACTTTCTTCTTGAGTGGTAGGAGAGAAAGTTAGAGAAAAGAAAGGGAATTAGGATGCAAATTAAAGGGAATTCAAGTTCTTCCTCTTGGACTTGAGAATTGAACACTTTAGTGATTTAGAAAACTTTAAATGAGATGCTTAAGTTCGACTAATACGGTTTTGCACAATCACTAAGTAAAATCTATTTTCTGGAGGCTTAGCAAGATTAGTTCGAGTTAAACTTGCCCACTTAAGCTAATGAAACTGTTCGTTGCCTAAGCTAATTAGTTCCTAGAAAAAAAGAGAGAGGGGCGGAGAGAGTTAGAGAGAAACTTTCTTCCTGAGAACTAGAAGAGATAGTTGGGGAAAAGGAAGATAAATAGAATGAAACTTATAGGGAATTGAAATTCATAGAAGTGGCCTTTTCCCAACTCTTGGGAAATTCAGGAGCTAATCTCCTCTACTCCTGTGTGTTTTCATCCCAATCCTTCCAGCACTGATCAAGCTTTTTGGAATCTTACCACTGATGGTAAGTTTTCCATTCAATCTGCTTGGAATCATTGGAGAAAGAAATTCGATAAAGTGGTTTGGCATAAGTTTGTGTGGGGCCCTCACAGAATCCCTAAAGTCAGCTTCATTGTTTGGGTGGCTCTCCACAATAGACTTTACACTGGTGATAGACTCCGTATGTTTGGCCTGTCCACTAGCTCTCACTGCCCCTTTTGCCTCCACCTGGAGGAAAGCCACTCTCATCTATTCTTTGAATGCATCTTCTCTAGTAGAGTCTGGAGTGCCATTGAAGTTGCTTGTAACATTAAGTGGCCTGTTCTTGGTTGGCCTGAAAGTGTTACACTTGCTTCTAAGGAGACTAAAGGTAACTCTTTGAGGGTTAATATCATTAGTAATGCATTCTTGTGTTCTGTTTACATGATCTGGATTGAGAGAAATAACAGAATTTTTAACAAAGAGCTAAAACCTGAAGAGGTGGTCATTAAATCTGTTATCCAAATGGTTAGAGATAGAATGCTGTCACTTAAGAATATTCCTAGATCCAATGGTGACAAATGGTTTCTTGATAAATGGAGTTTGCCGGAGACAATTTTGAAGCCCCATAGCATCAGAAATGGGAGGGCTGCTGAGTGATGTGAGTTCACTAAATGTGGGTCGAGAGATGGTGAGCTTATATGAGTGCTTTATGTATTTAAGTTTTTTCTTTTGCAGGTATATTCGGGTGTCTCAAGTGGAACTATCTATCCTTGAGGGTCGAGTGATGAAAGTTACTATGAATATTGGAGCATCCAAATGAAAACTTTATTTGTCTCACAAGACTTGTGGGAACTAGTTGAAGATGGTTTTGAGGCACCAGCAAATGATGAGGAACTTACAACTTGGACAGAAGCACGTCAGAAACAGTACAAGATGAACAAGAAAAAGGATGCAAGTGCTCTTCTCAACATACAACGAGGGGTAAGCAAATCTATCTTTCCTAGAATCATGGGTGCAAAGCCATCTAAAGAAGCTTGGGATATATTAAAGTGTGAATATCAAGGTTTTGATAAGGTCATCTCCATTAAACTACAAACATTATGGAGAGATTTTGACAATCTAGCAATGAAGGATATTGAATCTATTAATGAGTTTTTTTGCCGAGTTGCTAGAATTGTCAACCAAATTAGAAGTTATGGAGACAACCTTGATGACAAGAGAATTGTTGAAAAAGTTTTAAGAAGTATGCCTCAAAAATTCGAGAATATTGTTGCTGCCATCGAGGAATCCAAAGATTTGTCTAAGCTACTAGACATGAGCTAATGAGTTCTCTTGAGGCACATGAACAAAGAATGAGCAGATTTACAAATCAGTCATGGAGCAAGCATTTCAATCCAAAGTCAATACTGGAGACAAGAAGCAAGAAAATCAAGGAAGGGATTCATTTCAAAGAAGGAGCACGGCCGGAAAAGGACAAGGAGGCCGAACCTCATTTCAAGCCCGGAACAAAGGAAGAGACTACAAAAGTCAAAGAAATTTCAGTGGTAACTCTAACTCTCAATGCACTATTTGCAAGAAATTTAATCATGCATCTAAAGATTACAGACTTAGGTGCAAGAGATGCAAAAATTCAAATCATTCACAACGTGATTGCTGGTTCAACAATGATAAAGACAGCTAATTTTTCTGAAGAAAATGAAGCAGAACAATTATTTTCTTGCATGAATGCCCAACAAGAGTCAGGAAATATTTGGTATTTGGATAGTGGATGCAGTAATCATATGACAGGCAATCGCAAGATTTTTGTGCAACTAGATGAAAAGTCTCTTCTCAAGTGGTGATGGAAAACTACAAAATGTTGAAGGAAAGGGAATCATCTCCGTCCATACAAAGGGAGGTAACAAAAAATTAATTTCTGACGTTCTTTACACTCCGGGGCTAACCCAAAATCTATTAAGTGTGGGGCAATTAATAAAAAAGGTTATGCAGTAAATTTTAATAATAATGAATGCATAATCTTTGATAAAAAGAAAAATCATATAGTGGCAAAAGTCAAAATGACTCCAAACAAAGTTTTTCCTCTTGTAATGCCACTAAATGATAATTTTGCCCTTAAAAGTGAAAACACCAATGATCCATATCTATGGCATCTTAGATATGGACATCTAAATTACAAGGGCATGAAATTATTAAAAGAAAAAGATATGGTTATAGGATTGCCTCACATTGGCAAAATCAATAAAATTTGTGAAGGATTCATTTATGGAAAAATGCATAGATTGCCACTTCCAAAGACTTCTTGGAGAGCCAAAGCACCTTTGGAGTTGGTGCATGCAGATATTTGTGGGCCTTGCCGAACACCATCGTAACAAGAGATGTTTTCTACTCTTTGTTGATGATTATACTTGAATGATGTGGATTTATTTTCTTGATAGAAAATCAGAAGCCTTCTCAGTATTTCTGTAGTTTAAAGCTTTGGTGGAAAAACAAAGTGACAAAGAAATCAAAATGTTGAGGACAGATTGTAGCGGAGAATTCATTTATACTCCATTCATGAATTACTATAAAGAAAAAGGGATTAAAAGACAGCTCACAATTCGACACTCTCCTCAACAAAATGGAGTTGCAGAATGGAAGAACCGAATAATTGTGGAGATGGCACGAAGCATGCTAAAAGGAAAAGGTCTTCCTAACAAATTTTGGGCTGAAGCTGTCAATACTGCTGTTTATATTCTAAACCGATCTCCCACGAAGGCTGTCCAAAACAAAACACCATATGAGGCATGGCACAAACAAAAGCCCCAGGTAAATCTTTTCAAAGTATTCGGTTGTCTTGCTTATGCCTTAATTCCTTCCCAAAAAAGGGAAAAATTTGATGAGAAAGGAGAAAAATATATATTCATTGGATATAGCGACGAATCAAAAGGATATCGTCTGTTCAACCCAATGAAAAATGAATTGGTAATCTCCAGAGACGTCATATTTGATGAAATGACAGCATGGAAGTGGGATGATAACTCCATCCTAGAGCAGAAGGAAATTGAATTTAATGAAACAATAGAAGGAGAACGATCTTCAACTCACCAAGCAAGCCCAAACCAAAGCCCATATAACACTCCAAGCCCAAGGCCAAGAAATGACCCTCCAAGAAGCTCTTTATCTGAAGAATCTGAAACAATACCAAGAAAGGTACGTTCCTTAAGAGAAATATATGAAACTTATGACGTAGCATTTTTTGGTTGTGAGCCACAGTTTTTTGAAGAAGCTGTGAAAGAAGAAATTTAGAGAAAGGCAATGGATGAAGAAATTGAAACTATTGAAAAGAATTACACTTGGGATCTTGTTAACCTACCCAAAGACAAAGATGTGATCGGACTTAAATGGGTCTACAAGACTAAATATAAAGAAGATGGCTCCATCCAAAAGCATACGGCTCGTTTAGTTGCAAAAGGCTACTCGCAACAACCTGGAGTAGACTTCAATGAAACATTTGCTCCAGTTGCTCGCATGGAGACAATAAGAACCGTTCTTGCCTTGGCTGCACAAAATGAGCAACCAGTATATCAGCTAGATGTCAAATCAGCTTTTCTCAATGGAGAGCTTGAAGAAGAAGTTTATGTTGAACAATCGCAAGGATACATAATTTTTTTTTTTTTTTGGGTGAATAAGAGATAAAATAAAACAAGAAAATTTACACAACTACAAGGGGCATACCCCAGGACCTACCACAGCTATACAGAAAACAGAACAAAAGCCAACAACCTGTTCACCTTTCCTATAATCTAGCAATAGGAAGAGTGAACAAGAAATATAAACAAATATAGCAACCTAGACGAAGACAAACTGAAGCATAGTTCTGGGAGGCTGTGGTCTTGACAAAGAACCTCCAGCTACTGTAGCACCAAGCAAGATGGATGAACCTGGACACTGTATCCACAAGGGCACGGGCCAAACCAAAACAAAATTCCCTACACATCCCGTAGGGATAGGAATAAGAAACCCAAACAAAACTAACCTGTTAAGATATGTGCAACCCGAAACATGGTTGCTAGGAAAGCTATTAAGAACACAAAGAAGCACAAAGGTACTCCTACACAGCCCGTAGGAATAAGCTAACCATGCTATAAAATTATGTAAAAAATACAATGAAAAACAACTGATTTTCTCCCTCATGTAGCACAGCAAGGCGCTAGCAGCAGCCATCACCATGGTACAAACACACCCTACAAACTGCCACCCGAATCTGTGCAGCATGTAATCATCACCCCTCCACGCCAAAAAACAAGGATACCAGCAGCAATCCCCTGTAACTGCGCTGTAAGCAACACCACACCTCCTCACCAACAAGTGAACCTGTCGTAAATCATAAAGGAGAAGAAATAACAAACACACAATATAGGAGCTCTCCTCACTTGACCCACAACACAGCATGTCTCTCCACTCCATATATGATCTCACAACACTAGGCCCACAACTCACATGATACCTCGAAAGTATCAGAAGGACATTATACTTGAAAGCTCCAAGAACCTGCACAAACCATATATAAGATATAATAAAGGTTAGCTTAAAACATGTGTGCTGTCTCTCATCACTCAACCCACAATATCTAGAAATATTTAGGCAGCTCACAACACTCAACCCTCCATACGGACACAACAATGTAGGAGAAGATTTAGGATTCATGATAACCTGCAAAAGAGCACCCAGTTAGTAAACCCCACAATAGTTGCTCACTATCACTCAACCCTCAATGTATGTAATCTCACATCACTCATTCTCCGGCCAGCTGCATGGTGCTGCTGCAAGATTTTGAGAGGAAGACTCCATTCCTCCAAAAGCCAATTATCACCTGCAGAAATCTTAACATTTTCCATAGAAAGAAGCCTACACCTAACCATTTGGATAATAGAGTTACTAACAACCTCTTCAGGCTTTTGGGCCTTATTGAAGATCCTACTATTCCTCTCCATCCAAATGTGGTAGACAGTGCAAAGAAATGATAGCTTAAGAATCACCATTTTCAAGGAGGTACCACTGGTAGATTTAACAGCAAAATCAACAGTTTCCAACCAAGGCAAAGAAGGCCAGTTAGACTTACACTTGGCAAGGATACCACCCCAAATCCTAGAAGAAAATATGTACCTAAAAAAGAGATGAGAGTGATTCTCCTCAGGATCTTGACAGAAAGGGCAGTAAGGATTTGTAACAAGACCACAAGTTTTAAGTCTATCACCAGTATTAAGTCTCTCATTGATGGCTAACCAAGCAATAAAACTAACCCTAGGGATTGAAGGGGGGCCCCAGATAAGTTTGGACCAAGTGACTTTAGGGCCCTTATCCCTCCAACAATCCCAAGCTGACTGGATAGAAAAGTTACCATCAGCAGCCAAATTCCAAAACGGAGTATCAGAAGAGCCAAAGGAAGGTAGAAAAGATAAAGGGGTAGAAGAGATCCACTCCTTTATCTCCCAAGAATTAGAGATAGGCCACTTCCAAGAACTATTAGAGACTATAGAGCTAACCTTGGTGCTGTCAGGAAGATTAGTGTCATAAAGAATTCTAGGACCAAACCTATGCCACAACGAACCAAGCGGGTGCCAATTGTCATACCAAAGGAACACATTTTCCCCATTACCAATTTTGAACTTGATGTGAGGATAGATTAAATTCCTAAGAGACAGGATTTTCCTCCAGACCCATGAGGGATCACTAGGAGTTCTAACAGCCCAAAAGCTCCTACCTTTAAGCAAGTAAGCCTTGACCCATTGGCACCACATGGAACAATCACCCCCAGAAAACAAGTACCAAACATGTTTGGCTATAGCAGCCTTGTTCCAGGTAGCTAAGTCCTTGAAACCAAGGCCACCCTCATTTTTTTTCCTGCAGATATATCTCCAAGCAATCTTAGCACTATGTTTCTTCAACTCAACCCCAGACCAAAGAAAAGATCTAAGGATGCTCTCAATGTCACCAATGATTTTCTTAGGGAGGATACATAATTAAAGGAAAAGAAGACAAGGTTTACTGACTTCGGAAGGCACTGCATGGACTAAAAGCAAGCACCCTGAGCCTGGAACAGCACATAGACAAGTATTTTTGTCAAAATGGTTTTCAAAGAAGCCAAAGTGAACCATCACTATATATCAAGAAAGGAGGTACGCAAGACTTTCTCATAGTTTGCCTGTATGTTGACGATTTAATCTATACAGTAGCTAAACCATCAATGGTAGAAGAATTTAAAAAAGCCATGGTGAAGGAGCAAGAGATGATTGATTTGGGACTTATAAGATATTTTCTCGGTATTCAAGTGAAGCAGTCAAAGGGAGAAATATTTATCTCTCAAGGAAAATATCTTGAAAATTTATTGAAGAAATTTCATATGTCTTGATTGTATTGCCACGCTTGACATGGAGTGAAGGGCACACTGTCGTGGGGTTTGAGGCTTGTGATCTACCAAGGTAGGGATTGGGGGATGTGATGTTTGATCTTATGCGATTTTTGGCTATATATTGGTCTGTTGCTATGGGGCTATTTTTGGCTATATATTGGTCTGATTGCAAATCAATTTCTACTCCAATCTCTTTAAATGAGAAGTTGCAAGTAAATGATGGAGCAGAGAAAGTTGATGCTACCGCCTATCAAAAATTGGTTGGTTCACTAAATTATCTCACTAATACAAGGCCAGACATTGTTTACTCTGTAAATCTTATTTCCAGATTTATGCATGAATCAAGCAAGCTACACTATGAAGCAGCAAAGCGAAATCTTTGGTATCTTCAAGGGACCAAGAATCTCGGCATCAGGTATTTGAAAGAAAATGACAGTAGACTCATTGGCCACACTGATAGTGATTGGGCAGGATCATTGGATGATCGAAAGAGTACATCAGGTTATGTATTTTGTATTGGCTCAAAAATTATATCTTGGAGTTCCAAGAAGCAGAAGACTATAGCTCTATCATTAGCAAAAGCAGAATATATTGCAGCTACAGATGCAACTTGTGAAGCAGTCTGGCTTAGAAAAACTCTTTTAGATATGGAGCACAAAGAGAAAGGTTCCACTACAATTTTTTGTGATAGCATGTCAACCATTGCAATGAGCAAAAATCCAGTATTCCATGGCAGGACAAAGCACATTGAGCTACGACATCATTTTATTCGAGACGGTGTACAGAAAGGTGAGATCCAATTGGAGTTCGTCAACACAAAGGAGCAATTAGCAGATATCATGACAAAAGCAGTGCCAACAGAAAAATTCTTACAGTTTCAAGAATGCATCAAGATCACAAATTAAGTGGGGGTGTTAAAATATAATTTGTAATCTAGAAAATCTAGAGTAGTTAATGAATAATTTATGAAGATATATTTATCTAGAAAAATCTAGAGTAGTTAATGAATAATTTATGAAGATATTTATCTAGAAATATCTTGTAGATTGAAATAATCTATCTAGATATATATTAGATATTTAATAATGATAGATATTTAATAATGATAGAAATATCTAGAAATGTATAATAATGATGTTAGAAAATATCAAACCTTTCTAGAATTTTTCTAGAAGAGGTTAAGATGATAATGTTCTCTATATAAAGCCATGAGCTAATTATAAATGTGTATGCAAGAATCTTGACTTGTACTTAACATAATAAGAAGAAGTTTTCTTATATTTGCATCTCTACCTTATCTTCTTCCATAATTCCCTTCCTAGCTTGCCTAAGTTCTTATCAAATATACCTTGTCACCCCCAACAGAGAGAAGCCTTTCTTGCCGCCAATGACGAAACGAAGAGTGAGAGTGAGAGTGAGAGTGACAGAGAGAGAGAGGGAGAGAGAGAGAGAGAGAGAGAGAGAGAAAGAAAGACAAAACAAATGAAAAGATAACTTACGTATCTTAGGGTTTTCATTGTCCATTTCATCTGGTCCATCTTCAGCTTCTCCTTCTCCTGCTTTTCCGACCATCCTTGTTGCCCGTAAAAAAGCTGGGTCATCTTCTCTGAGAAAGAACTCCCTATACAAAAAAATATATATATATTTGAAGAAAAAACATGAGAAAATATATATAAAATAACAAAGTATGTAAAAGAAATTATTAACAATGAACATCGACATTTGATGACTCTGAGAGCAGTCATGAGAGAAGCCTTCCTTGCCGCCATTGACGAAACGAAGAGTGAGAGTGAGTGACAAGACAGAATGTGTGATAATTATATACATATATATATATATATATAATATAGGAGCAGGGGCTAGGGCTGTTGGCGTAAGTTGTAAAACAAGAATGGAAGGAATTGATGGTAGGAAATTGAGTTACCAAGTTAGAATCCATGGTCAAGCACAACCAAAGGCTAAATTAGTCTACTGTCATATAATCGTAATCAAAGCCTAAATTAGTTTACTGCCATATAGTTGTATTCTTTGTAGTAAGGAGAAATAGATCATTCAAAGAATTGACAGTTTGGGTTTTTGGTTTGGTTAGGTGTACCATTTGCCAGATAATATTTTAACTATTAATATATACAATATTTATCTTTATATCCTCATAGTGTTAGAAAGAATGCATATATAAAAAAATATATAATTATAACTATTAATATATAGTAATATTTATCATTAATTTATATATATATATATATTTTAAACCCTACTTATGTAATATTTTCCCTTCTTTTAATTCATTACAATTGATGATCTGTTTTTTTGGCTGCCTAACCTTTAAAGTGAGGTCTCATAAAATACAAATAAAAAATAAAAAATAAACCCTTAAAAGTGAGATATATTATATATATAATGCAGCATAAAATGCTCAGCTCAACCCTCTCCGGGTAGGACTGAGAGTTGCTGCTGTGCCTTATGGCACAGCAGTCCTATTGTGAAGTCTCGTAGAGGTATTTTTTCACTATATTTTAGTGATCTGATCCGTTCATATTTTAACAAATTAACTGTCACCATGTAGGCACCGGATTGGCACGATCGTATGTACAGATTAATAGTGGGGAACAAACAATATATATATATATATTAAATATAGGCTCACTGAAATATCTAGAAATGTATAATAATGATGTTAGAAAATATCAAACCTTTCTAGAACCTTTCTAGAAGAGGTTAAGATGATAATGTTCTCTATATAAAACCATGAGCTAATTGTAAATGTGTATGCAAGAATCTTGAATTGTACTTAACATAATAAGAAGAAGTTGAGCAAATGAACGTTAGAGTGGGGATTAGGTTGAGAGCTTCTCTCTCTAGATTCTAGAGAGAGAAAGCTCCCTCCGTTGTTACCCATGGAGTGTTGCAGGCTCCTTTATCAGATTTTGTCTGGTTTGGTTAGTGCTGTGTGTTGTGGCTGTTTCTCTTTTTATTTTTATCCAGATTAAGGAGAGTTTGTGGAAGATTTATTGGGTTCTTTGCTTTTGTCAGTCCATTTTACATGGCTGGTATTGGGTTGTTGGTTACCGGGGTTCACCTCCTGTGTTCATGTGTTAAGCTTGATTCGGTAGTGTTTGGTCTACCGATGGTGGCTTCTCGCGTGTTATAGACAACTGGTGGTTTCGGCGGCTGGAGATGGTCACGGGTTGGGGTGTGCCGTGGGTGATTCACGTGCCGCTGGCGTGCTGCTAAGGTATGGACACTGCTGCGTCGCCGTACGATGTGTCTAGGACACATGGGGTGAGGCCGGTGTGTCCTGTTTCTTCTGGCTGGATTTCTAAGCTGTGGATATTGGAGATTCAGATTTTATTGATTCAGGTCGGTGGTTCCGCCATCCATGGTGGTGTCCTAGCGGTGCTGTTGATCTCGGTCCCAGCGCGAGGTTGACGGGGTACTGAGTGTTTCCGGTGCTGGTTTTTCCGGCGGTACTACTCTAGCCTGGATCCTTTTTTGGCGCCGTTGTCTTGCTAGTTAATGAGTTTTATGGTATGTTGTTTCTCTAGCAGTTTCTTTAAGGTTGAAACCGGGTCAGGGAGAGAGAGAGAGACAGAGACTGGGTTCGGTAAAATCTAGTGTCTGAAGTCTTGAAAGCTTGGTGATCGTCTGGCGGGTTTGATTCTGCAGGATTGCTGCCTTGTTCTCTTTTTTTTTTGGGTGAATAAGAAATAATATAAAACAGAAAATTTACAAAAATACAAGGGGCATACCCCAGGCCCTAACAACAGAAAACAACACGAGCCTCAGCACACAAAACACCGAAGCCCGAAAATATAACAAAGATCTAGACCAAACCTAGGAACTACATCCGAAAATGGGGAGAGCCAAAAAGAAGCTTAGCCAATCAAATTGTACAAAGGCCATATCCTATGATGAATAGGGACCTTGTACAAAAGACAAACCCAGCAACCAACAATCACCATTACACAGATAGAAAACTCCCTACACAACCCGTAGGGAAGGGCATCATCACACCCACAAAATCTCCCTACACAGCCCGTAGGGATAGGCACCTGTAACAAAACAAAAATAATATACAGAATAGGAATCCAAACAAAACCGAAGAAAGGAACCAAGAGGGGCCCATCTACCGAATTGCTCAGAAAACCTGTAACCCGAGACACCAAGGTACACATGAAGCCTCCTACACAACCCGTAGGAGTAGGTAGACTGCACACTCCACCTGTGAACAAATAAAATAAAATAAAAAATAAAAAGAACAACCACTGATTAACTCCCACTTGTAGCATAGCAAGGCGCTTGGAGCAGCCATCACCATGGTACATACACACACTGCCAACTGCCACCCAAATCTGAACAGCAGTCAGCCACCACTTCTCCACAGCAAGAGAGAAATAAGCTGTTAACAGCCTCAGGTAACTACGGAGTAAGGAGCTACCATACCACCGAACCACGCCATAAACCACAACCTGCCATGAATAGGAATTACCACCTCCGTAATGAAGATCATAAAGCAGTAGAAATAACAAACACACAGTATAAGACCTCCCCACACTCGGCCCACAGTAACCAACATTCTTACACTCCATATAGAACCTCACATCACTTGGCCCACATCTCACCAGATTTCTCAATAGAGCAAGATAGGTAGTATACTTGAAAGCTCCATAAACCTGCAAAAAAAATATATAATATATAATAAATGTTAGAGCAAAACAAGTATACTGTCTCTCTTCACTCAACCCACAGTGGCATAGAGTACTTTGCTTGCTCACAACACTCAACCCTCCAATCAGCCTCTTCAATGATATAGAGTGCATCATAACCTGATAAGAAAGAAGAGAACCTACAAAATAACATCCAATTAGTAAAACCCCACAGTATATGCTCACCATCACTCAACCCTAATTGTAGGTGAACTCACATCACTCATACTCCTACCAACTGCAGTAGCATTGGTCGGCTGCATAATCTTGTAGGGAAGGTTCCATTTCTCCAAATACCAGTGATCACCTGCAGAAAATTTAATGTTATCCAAAGAAAGGAGCCTACCCCTAACCATTTGGATAATAGAGTTAGTAACAACCTCTTCAGGTTTGTGGACCTTACTAAAGATTCTACTATTCCTCTCCATCCAAATGTGGTAGACAGTGCATAGAAAAGACAACCTCAGAACCAGCATTTTCAAAGAATTACCCCTAGTAGATTTAGTAGCAAACTCAACAGTACCCAGCCAAGACAGAGAAGGCCAGTTAGTATTACATTTGGCCATCATGCCACCCCAAACCCTGGAGGAAAAAATACACCTGAAAAAGAGATGGGAATGATCCTCCTCAGGAGCTTGACAGAAAGGGCAGCAAGGATTAGAGACAAGGCCAAAAGATTGAAGCCTATCACCAGTATTAAGTCTCTCATTAATGGCCAGCCAAACAATAAAACTAACCCTAGGAATAAGACGGGGGCCCCAGATAAGTTTAGACCAAGGGACTTTAGGCCCTTTTTCCCTCCACCAATCCCAAACAGATTGGATAGAAAATGTACCATCAGCAGTCAAGCTCCAAACCGGAGTGTCAGAAGAGCCCGGAGAAGGTAAGAGAGATGAAGGAGTGGAGGAAATCCACTCTTTAATCTCCCAAGAATTAGAAACAGGCCACTTCCAAGAGCAATTAGAGACAATAGAACTAACCTTGGAGCTGTCAGGAAGGTTAGTATCATAAAGGATCCTAGGCCCAAACCTCTGCCAAAGAGAACCTAGAGGGTGCCAGTTGTCATACCAAAGAAACACAGTGTCACCATTACCAATCCTAAATTTTATGAGAGGATAAATTAAGTTCCTGAGAGACAAAATTTTCCTCCAAACCCAAGACGGATCACTAGGGGTCTTAACGGACCAGAAACTCCTACCTTTGAGCAAGTAGGACTTGACCCATTGGCACCACATAGAACAATCCCCGCCCGAAAACAGATACCAAACATGTTTGGCTATAGCAGCCTTGTTCCAGACTTCCAGATCCTTAAAGCCAAGGCCACCTTCACTCTTATTTCTGCAGATATACTTCCAAGCAATCTTAGCACTATGCTTTTTCATCTCAACCCCAGACCAAAAAAAGGATCTAAGAATACTCTCAATGTCGCTAATTATCTTCTTAGGAAGGATAAAAAGAGAGGACCAATAAACCTGCATAGAAAACAGGATAGACTTTATGAGTTGGGCTCTACCAGCATAAGAGAGCAATTTATTGGTCCAACTTTTGATCCTCATGGTAATTCTCTCCACCAGAATATGGCAGTCAGACACTTTAAGCTTAGTAGTGATTAAAGGCACACCAAGATATCTGACCGGAAGGGAACCCTCAGTAAATTTTGCAATCTGAAGGATTTCCTCTCTAAGCTGTATGCTACAACCCGAGAAGAAAATGTTACTCTTACTAGGATTAGGAGTGAGGCCCGACAAATCTCTAAATTCCTCCAAACCCTGCATGATAAGATTAACAGTACCAGGGTCCCCTTTGCTAAAGATCATCAGATCATCAGCAAAACATAAATTGACAATTTTGGTTTTTTCACATCTCCAGTGGAATTTGAACAGGGGATTCCTAGACTTTTCAGCCAAAATCCTAGCAAGGACCTCCATAGCCACCACAAAAAGATACGGGGACATAGGATCCCCTTGTCTTAACCCCCGAGCCCCTTTAAAATACCCCTGAAGGCTCCCATTAATACATATCGAAAAAGAAGGGCTCGTGATACAAGCCTTTATCCAAGTAATCATGCAAGGAGGGAAAGCCATAGCTGTAAGAGTATCAATAATAAAATCCCACCTCACAGTATCATATGCCTTCATAATGTCCACTTTCATGGCACACTTAGGCGTAAAGGACTTCCTATGGTAACCTCTCATAAGCTCTTGGGACAGGAAAATATTGTCCGAGATCCTTCTACCTTGGACAAAGGCAGATTGCACAGGATCAATCAGATCAGGAAGAGCCAATTTAAGTCTATTAGCAATGATCTTAGCAATACATTTGTAGACGGTGTTACAACAAGAAATGGGTCTATAGTCACCAACATGCATAGGGTTGGGAACTTTAGGAATGAGAGCAATGATGGTACTATTGACCTCAGAAAGAAGTTTACCAGTATCAAAAAATGACTTGATGGCTAATGTGACATCCTTACCAACAATATCCCAAGAATTTTTGAAGAACCCAGCGGAATACCCATCAGGACCGGGGGCTTTGTTGGCTTTTAAGGACCAAAAAACCTCCTTGATTTCAGTCTCAGAGACAGGTTTAGACATCAAATCATATTGAGAAGGAGAGACTTTTTTATTCACCAAAGATTGAATTCTTGCGAAGCCATTATACTGGTCCACACAGGGAGTGCCAAATAACTTGGTATAGAAATTGACAAAAGAGGTGTGGATATCAGAACTGTTAGTGGACCTAGTACCATCACCCATGTCAACACTCAAAATTTTCCCTCTGTTGATATTGCTCTTCACAGACCTAAAAAAGAATTTGCTATTTCTGTCCCCAAGCCCAAGCCATTGCACCCTGGATTTTTGAAGGGCAAGACTCTCTTCTAACTTGCTAAGCTCAATGTATTTTTTCAACTCCTCTCTCTCCTGAATTTGCAGCCCATTGTTCACAGGATCTTTATCCAGCTTGTACTGGATCAGCTCCAAATTAGCCTTAGCATTCTGAACACGGGTAGATATTTCACTAAAATCCTTTTTGTTCAAAAGCTTAAGGCTGGTTTTTAGATGCCTAAGTTTTTGACAGACTCTAAACATAGGAACGCCCCGGATATACTGCCCCCAAGTGTTAGAAACCGTACTCAGAAAATCTGGGTGTTGAGACCAGAAATCAAAGTATTTGAAAGGTTTCTTGAAGGAGCTCATAGAAGCATTAATATTGACCACAGCAGGGGAATGGTCAGATATGCCAGACGGAAGAAAGTTGGCAGTAGCCTCAGGAAACTTATCCAGCCAAGCCTCATTAACCAGGACTCTATCAATTTTAGTAGCAATATAAGCCCCTTCACTTCTTTTGTTAGCCCATGTGAATTGGCAACCACCATAAGATAGGTCAGCCAACTCAGATGCAATCACATAAGAATTAAATTCCTCATTTTCGTTTGTCCAGTTAGAAGTCCCCCCAATTTTTTCCTGCTGGTATCTAATAGCATTAAAGTCACCCAGAAAAACACAAGGATCTTTGGATTTAACACGGGAGATATCATACATAGATTCAAAAAAAACCTTTCTCAGAGTGTGCTTATTTTCAGCATAGACAAAAGTTGCATAAAATATTTCATTTGAAGCCAATTCAACAACTTTACACAAAATATGCTGATCAGACATGGAAATCATTTGAACATCACAAAAAACATTGTTCCAGCACACCCAGACTCTACCAGTTTTAGTTGGTTGTGAATTAGAAATCATGGACCATTGACCAAAACATTTAACACAAATACTGCTCTCATTTAACTGTTTTATTTTTGTTTCCAAAACCCCCATGACATGAATATTTTCTTTAAGCACAAAGTTTTTAACTTCTTTATTTTTAGAAGGATCATTCAATCCTCTAACATTCCAGGAAGCAATTTTGTTCTCTTTTGTTTCTGCTTGTTTTTTTGCTGGTATTTGCTTAGCGCCGTCATCGACGTCGGATTAGTTGTTGGTTGGTTGTCCGGCTGACTTGATCTTGTTGATATTCGGCAGCATGGTTTATTTCGTGCTGGGTACTGTCGACGGTGGTTGGTGAATGATAGCAAGCCCACATCGGAATTACAGTGGGGTGAGGTTTGAAGGAGACGATGTATGCCTCACGTAAGTCATAGCGCGTGGAGGTTTTTGTGGATATTGTGTAACGTGTTATGGCCAGTCTGCTCTTTACAGGCTGTACATGATGTGTGTTGGGGAATGGTAAAAGCTATATCACCTTTACATATATTTATATATATTTGGTTGATTTGTGCTTTTTGCCGCCCAGTTTTGGATCTGATGTTGTGGTAGGTGGGGCCACTTGTGATTTCAAAGTTGTATTGAAAACTTTTAAGAAAACTCATGGCGGCCCACGTGCTTGACGTTGCCGATTTTGGGAAGTGCATCATGTGGGTTGTTTCGCCCACGGTTTTGGAATACCAGGTAATGGTTAGTATTATTTTCAGATTATTTTATAATGGAGCTATATGTGTTGTATATGGAGTTTTATGGGCCATTAATTTGGTTCAAAGATTTACGGTTTGGCCCTCTTTTTGGTTATGGAGTCAGCTTGTTTTGGGCCGGCTGTAATTAGTGGGTGGTGGACCCCTTATTTGACCCACGGGTTCACTATTTTGGTTGAGTGATTTTGTGCTGTTGGTTGCCGCAATTTTGGGCACGCTTTTTCAGTCCATATTTTTGTTTAGCCATAATGCAGCGGACCTTGTGTAGTTGGTTATTTCATGATAATTGATCGTGTGATCCTCATGTGACTCGATATGAGGGTGGTTTTGAGCCATCTCCGCCAAGAGTGATTGGGGAGTCACTGCTATGGGGAATTGTGGTTCGATAACTAGCCGAGTTAGAGACTGGGAGATGAGCGGGAGGATAGCTACCGGGTTTCTGGTCGCTTCTTGTCTTCATGTGACCCATCCTAATTGATTGTATTGCCACGCTTGACATGGAGTGAAGGGGACACTGCCGTGGGGTTTGAGGCTTGTGATCTACCAAGGAAGGGACTGGGGGATGTGATGATTGCTCTCATGTTTTGTTGGCTATGTATTGGTTTGTTGCAGCGGGGCTATTTGTTTTTTCACTAAACTTCTCAAGACCATTGATTATCGTAATGGACTTTGCAGGCTTCATGTGACTCAGCCAGGATCTTTCATGGGATAGATATTTTCCTTCGTCATGGCTTTGGTTGAGTGGCTGGGATGTCACGGCTATGAGAAGAGCGATACTTATTGGATTCCATGCTTTCATTCTGGGAGCAAGCAGGGGCAGTTATCATCTTCGATTGGTCTTGTTGGGTGTTTAGTTAGTTACATTTGTATTGTGTGTTTTCTGTTACGTTTTACGCGTTTGTGGTATGTCTTGTTTATTTGCCCATATATCCACCCCAAGTTTCCTTCTATTATCTCTGATGATAGGGGTTACTTGGGTACAAAAAGGATATATGGGCAAAGTGGGGTTTTGGTTTTCTGTTGTTTTTTCGCTTCTGCGAGTGTGGATTTATGTTATAGGGTGTCCAGTAGTAGTTTTATGGTGTTTTTTTTTTCGTCTATTATTTGTTGTAGGGCGTACCTGGGGTATGCCCCTTGTAAACTTGTACATTTTACTGTCTTTATTTTATGACTTACTTACCCAAATAAAAAATAAGAAGAAGCTTTCTTATATTTGCATCTCTACCTTATCTTCTTCTATAATTCCCTTCCTAGCTTGCCTAAGTTCTTATCAAATATACCTTGTCACCTCCAACAGAGAGAAGCCTTTCTTGCCGCCATTGACGAAACGAAGAGTGAGAGTGACAGAGAGAGAGAGGGAGAGAGAGAGAGAGAGAGAGAAAGAAAGACAAAACAAATGAAAAGATAACTTACGTATCTTAGGGTTTTCATTGTCCATTTCATCTGGTCCATCTTCAGCTTCTCCTTCTCCTGCTTTTCCGACCATCCTTGTTGCCCGTAAAAAAGCTGGGTCATCTTCTCTGAGAAAGAACTCCCTATACAAAAAAAAATATATATATATATGAAGAAAAAACATGAGAAAATATATATAAAATAACAAAGTATGTAAAAGAAATTATTAACAATGAACATCGACATTTGATGACTCTGAGAGCAGTCATGAGAGAAGCCTTTCTTGCCGCCATTGACGAAACGAAGAGTGAGAGTGAGTGACAAGACAGAATGTGTGATGATTATATACATATATATATATAATATAGGAGCAGGGGCTAGGGCTGTTGGCGTAAGTTGTAAAACAAGAATGGAAGGAATTGATGGTAGGAAATTGAGTTACCAAGTTAGAATCCATGGTCAAGCACAACCAAAGGCTAAATTAGTCTACTGTCATATAATCGTAATCAAAGCCTAAATTAGTTTACTGCCATATACTTGTATTCTTTGTAGTAAGGAGAAATAGATCATTCATAGAATTGATAGTTTGGGTTTTTCGTTTGGTTAGGTGTACCATTTGCAAGATAATATTTTAACTATTAATATATATAATATTTATCTTTATATCCTCATAGTGTCAGAAAAAATGCATGTATAAAAAAAATTATAATTATAACTATTAATATATAGTAATATTTATCATTAATTTATATATATATATATATAAATTTTTTAAACCCTACTTATGTGATATTTTCCCTTCTTTTAATGCATTTCAATTGATGGATCTATTTTTTTAGCTTTCTAACCTTTAAAGTTTGGTCTCATAAAATAAAATTAAAAAATAAAAAACAAACCCTTAAAAGTGAGATATATTATATATAATGCAGCACAACACCCTCAGCTCAACCCTCTCCGGGTAGGACTGAGAGTTGCTGGCACAGCAGTCCTATTGTGAAGTCTCGTAGAGGTATTTTTTGACTATATTTTAATGATCGGAACAGTTCATATTTTAAAAAATTAACTGTCACCATGTAGGCACCGGATTGGCACGATCGTATGTACAGATTAATAGTAGGGAACAAACAATATATATATATATATATATTAAATATAGGCTCACTGAAATATCTTGAAATGTGTAATAACGTTCTCCAGAAGAGGTTAAGATGATAATGTTCTCTATATAAAGTCATGAGCAAATTGTAAATGTGTATGCAAGAATCTTGACTTGTACTTAACATAATAAGAAGAAGTTTTCTTATATTTGCATCTCTACCTTATCTTCTTCTACAATTCCCTTCCTAGCTTGCCGAAGTTCTTATCAAATATACCTTGTCACCTTCAACAGAGAGAAGCCTTTCTTGCCGCCATTGATGAAACGAAGAGTGAGAGTGAGAGTGAGAGTGAGAGTGAGAGTGAGAGTGAGAGTGAGTGAGAGTGAAAGAGAGAGAGAGAGAGAGAGAAAGAGACAGAGAAAGACAAATCAAATGAAAAGATAACTTACGCATCTTAGGGTTTTCATCGTCCATCTTCATCTGGTCCATCTTCAGCTTCTCCATCTCCAGCTTTTCCAACCATCCTTGTTGCCCGTAAAAAAGCTGGGTCATCTTCTCCGTGAAAGAACTCCCTATACAAAACAAAAATATGAAGAAAAAACATGAGAATATATATAGAAAACAACAAAGTATGTAAAAGAAATTATTAACAATGAACACCAACGTTTGATGACCCTGAGAGCAGCCATGAGAGAAGCCTTTCTTGCCGCCATTGACGAAACGAAGAGTGAGTGTGAGTGACAAGACAGAATGTGTGATGATTATATATATATATAATATAATATAGGAGTAGGGGCTAGGGCTATTGGTGTAAGTTGTAAAACAAGAATGGAAGGAATTGATGGTAGGAAATTGAGTTACCATGTTAGACTCCATCGTCAAGCTCAATCATAGGCAAAATTAGCTTACAGTCATATAATTGTAATCAAAGCCTAAATTAGTTTGCTGCCATATAATTATATTCATTGTAGTTAGGAGAAATAGATCATTCATAGAATTGACAGTTTGGGATTTTGGTTTGGTTAGGTGTACCATTTGCAAGACAATATTTGAACTATTAATATATATAATATTTATCTTTATATCCTCATAGTGTCAGAAAAAAAGCATGTATAAAAAAAAATATAATTATAACTATTAATACATAGTAATATTTATCATTAATTTATATATATATATATATATAAATTTTTTAAACCCTACATATGTGATATTTTCCCTTCTTTTAATTCATTTCAATTGATGGATCTATTTTTTTAGCTTTCTAACCTTTAAAGTGAGGTCTCATAAAATAAAATTAAAAAATAAAAAATAAAAAACAAACCCTTAAAAGTGAGATACATTATATATAATGCAGCATAACACCCTCAGCTCAACCCTCTCTGGGTAGGACTGAGAGTTGCTGCTGTGCCTTATGGCACATCAGTCCTATTGTGAAGTCTCGTAGAGGTAATTTTTTGACTATATTTTAATGATCTGAACCGTTCATATTTTAACAAATTAACTGTCACCATGTAGGCACCGGATTGGCACGATCGTATGTACAGATTAATAGTGGGGAACAAACAATATATACATATATATATTAAATATAGACTCACTGAAATATCTAGAAGTATATAATAATGATGTTAGAAAATATCAAACCTTTCTAGAACCTTTCTAGAAGAGGTTAAGATGATAATGTTCTCTATATAAAGCCATGAGCTAATTGTAAATGTGTATACAAGAATCTTGACTTGTACTTAATATAATAAGAAGAAGTTTTCTTATATTTGCATCTCTACCTTATCTTCTTCTATAATTCCCTCCCAAGCTTGCCCAAGTTCTTATCAAATATACCTTGTCACCTCCAACAGAGAGAAGCCTTTCTTGCCGCCACCGAAGAGTGAGAGTGAGAGTGAGTGAGAGTGAAAGAGAGAGAGAGAGAGAGAGACAAATCAAATGAAAAGATAATTTACGCAGCTTAGGGTTTTCATCGTCCATCTTCATCTGGTCCATCTTCTGCTTCTCCTTCTCCAGCTTTTCTGACTACCTTGTTGCCCGTAAAAAAGCTGGGTCATCTTCTCTGAGAAAGAACTCCCTATACAAAACAAAAATATGAAGAAAAAACATGAGAATATATATATAAAATAACAAAGTGTGTAAAAGAAATTATTAACAATGAACACCAACGTTTGATGACTCTAAGAGCAGCCATGGGAGAAGCCTTTCTTGCCGCTATTGACGAAACGAAGAGTGAGAGTGAGTGACAAGATAGAATGTGTAATGATTATATATATATATATATATATAATATAGGAGCAGGGGCTAGGGCTATTGACGTAAGTTGTAAAAACAGAATGGAAGGAATTGATGGTAGGAAATTGAGTTACCATGTTAGACTCCATGGTCAAGCTCAATCAAAGGCTAAATTAGTTTACAGTCATATAATTGTAATCAAAGCCTAAATTAGTTTACTGCCATATAATTGTATTCTTTGTAGTAAGGAGAAATAGATCATTCATAGAATTGACAGTTTGGGTTTTTGGTTTGGTTAGGTGTACCATTTGCAAGATAATATTTTAACTATTAATATATAATGTTTATCTTTATATCCTCATAGTGTTAGAAAAAATGCATGTATAAAAAAAATTATAATTACGACTATTAATATATGGTAATATTTATCATTAATTTATACATATATATATAAATTTTTTAAACCCTACTTATGTGATATTTTCCTTTCTTTTAATTCATTTCAATTGATGGATCTATTTTTTTAGCTTTCTAACATTTAAAGTGTGGTCTCATAAAATAAAATTAAAAAATAAAAAACAAAAAACAAACCCTTTAAAGTGAGATATATTATATATAATGCAGCATAACACCCTCAGCTCAACTCTCTCCGGGTAGGACTGAGAGTTGCTGCTGTGCCTTATGGCACAGCAGTCCTATTGTGAAGTCTCGTAGAGGTATTTTTTGACTATATTTTAATGATCGGAACAGTTCATATTTTAACAAATTAACTGTCACCATGTAGGCACCGGATTGGCACGATCTTATGTACAGATTAATAGTGGGGAACAAACAATATATATATATATATTAAATATAGGCTGACTGCAATATCTTGAAATGTGTAATAATGATGTTAGAAAATATCCAACCTTTCTAGAAGCTTTCTAGAAGAGGTTAAGATGATAATGTTATCTATATAAAGTCATGAGCTAATTGTAAATGTGTATGCAAGAATCTTGACTTGTACTTAACATAATAAGAAGAAGTTTTCTTATATTTGCATCTCTACCTTATCTTCTTCTACAATTCCCTTCCTAGCTTGCCGAAGTTCTTATCAAATATACCTTGTCACCTGCAATAGAGAGAAGCCTTTCTGGCCACCATTGACGAAACGAAGAGTGAGAGTGAGAGTGAAAGAGGGAGAGAGAGAGAGAGAGAGAGAGAAAGACAAATCAAATGAAAAGATAACTTACGCGTCTTAGGGTTTTTATCGTCCATCTTCTTTGTTTTTTTTTTTTTTGGGGTGAATAAGACATAAATAAAACAGCAAAATATACAAAGATACAAGGGGCATGCCCCAGGACCTACAGAGCTATACAAAGAGGGCAAAAGCCACGAAGAACAAGACAAAAGGAAACCATACACACAATGTTCAAAACCTATCTCGAAGAGAAATAGCAGATGAACACAAGCGAAGGAACCAAAGAAAGACAAATAAAACTAAGATGGAACAGCCATACATCAACAAAATAGAGGCTGCCAAAATTCAAAACAGCCAACATAAGACAGTAAACCAGCAAAACAGTCCGAAAGGATATCAGCCAAAGGCCTAGGATGAGCAGAGAAATTATCTGCTATATGTACCCAACACCTAGAAAATATGGTAAACCCAACTATATTCTCTAGTACATCCCACTAGAGTAGGCCAAAACTGAGTATGTTTTAAATAGCTACAAACAGTAAATTAAAGACAGCTTTTGATCATTCAGCAATTTTTGGAAGGCGCATATAGCAGCCATACCCATTGATTTGGAGTTTCCCACGACAGCTTTTAGATGTCTAAACCCGAGAGTTTCCACTGCAGCTTTAGATGACAAATCCCGAAATTGCACAGATTGAGTATTCGAGTTAACCATAGTAGAACGACCCATAGATTTGGAGGTTCCCACAACAGCTTTTAGATAACAAGCCCCGAGATTTTCCACTGCAGGTTACGTATGCAGGTTAAACATAGTAGAATGACCTGCCAATGAGTAGCAGAAGATAGAAACCATGAGAATTAAGTAACCAATGCAGAAAGTAGAGTCTCTCAATTTTGATCTCACTTCACTCAACCCACAATATTGAATCTCACCACACTCGGATAAAGCTTCCTTAGTGGTTAGCTTGTAAAACATATAGATTCTAAATTCACTCAACCCATAGATTTCGAGGAAATAGTGACTATATGTCTCACCACACTCGACCCACAAATAATATTCATCTTCAAGTGAGCACACCTACACACTTAACAGCTAATTAGATAAACACTCCATGTTAGACTCACATCCACTCAACCCACAATATACTGCACTCACATCACTCAGTGGTCCTCCCACCATTGTAAGGATGGGGCTTCAGAATGGATCTAGGGAGGTTCCATTGATCAAGGAACCAATCATCACCTGTTGCAGTAGGAATGTTGCTAACAGATAACATTCTATTTCTCACCATAAGTACAATAGATTTGATGATAACCTCTACAGGTTTACATTCTTTGTTAAAAACTCTATTGTTTCTTTCAAGCCAGATATGATATACAGTTGTGAGAAAAGAAAATCTAGTGATGATGGATTTCATGGACTTACCTTTACTCTCTCTGTCGACAATAATAACAGTCTCAGGCCAAGAGACCTGCTGCCATTGCACATTGCACTTACCTTGCATGACATGCCAAATTCTGGATGTGAAACTGCACTCGAAGAAGAGGTGTGGATGGCTTTCAGTTAAATCAAGACAAAATGGGCATGTAGGACTAGAAGGGATTCCAAATAATTGGAGTCTATCACTAGTATTCAGCCTGCCATAGATAGCCAACCAAACAATGAAGCTAACTTTGGGGATAGTAGCATGGCCCCAGACAAGATTATACCAAGGCACCGAATCCTGCTTGTATCTCCACAGATCCCAAGCAGACTTAATTGTGAAGGCACCATCAGGGTTGAGTGACCAAATAGTAGTATCCCTCTCCAAGGGGTTAGGAAGGCAATTGTTGGGAATTTGGGATGTTAATTCCCTGAGATCCCAG
The DNA here is from genome assembly GCF_055761805.1 of Camellia sinensis. Taxonomy (NCBI): domain Eukaryota; kingdom Viridiplantae; phylum Streptophyta; class Magnoliopsida; order Ericales; family Theaceae; genus Camellia; species Camellia sinensis. The sequence goes on from NC_138962.1 coordinate 128,379,221, forward strand.
GAGTTGGGAAAAGGCCAATGCCAAGAGCTCCCAACAATAATTTTACTGACTTTGGACTCCCCATTTAAGCCAGAGTCATACATGATTTTGTCACCATATCTTTCCCAGATAGGGCCAAGGTTGTGCCAATTGTCATACCATAAGAGGGTGAATTGCTGGTCCATCTTCAGCTTCTCCTTCTCCAGCTTTTTTGACCATCCTTGTTGCCCGTAAAAAAGCTGGGTCATCTTCTCTGAGAAAGAACTACCTATACAAAATTAAAATATGAAGAAAAAACATGAGAATATATATATATATATAATAACAAAGTATGTAAAAGAAATTACTAACAATGAACACCAACGTTTGATGACTCTGAGAGCAGCTGTGTGAGAAGCCTTTCTGCCGCCATTGACGAAACGAAGAGTGAGCGTGAGTGACAAGACAGAATGTGTGATGATTATATATATATATAGGAGCAGGGGCTAGGGCTATTGGCGTAAGTTGTAAAACAAGAATGGAAAGAATTGATGGTAGGAAATTGAGTTACCATGTTAGACTTGTCAAGCTCAATCAAAGGCTAAATTAGTTTACAGTCATATAATTGTAATCAAAGCCTAAATTAGTTTACTGCCATATAATTGTATTCCTTGTCGTAAGGAGAAATAGATCATTCACAGAATTAACAGTTTGGGTTTTTCGTTTGGTTAGGTGTACCATTTGCAAAATAATATTTTAACTATTGATATATATAATATTTATCTTTATATCCAGCAAGTGACAGAAAAAATGCATGCATAAAAAAAATTATAATTATAACTATTAATATATAGTAATATTTATCATTAATTTATATATATATATATATATATATATAAATTTCTTAAACCCTACTTATGTGATATTTTCCCTTCTTTTAATTCATTTCAATTGATGGATCTATTTTTTTAGCTTTCCAACCTTTAAAGTGAGGTCTCATAAAATAAAATTAAAAAATAAAAAATAAAAAACAAACCCTTAAAAGTGAGATACATTATATATAATGCAGCATAACACCCTCAGCTCAACCCTCTCTCGGTAGGACTGAGAATTGCTACTGTGCCTTATGGCACAGCAGTCCTATTGTAAAGTCTCGTAGAGGTATTTTTTGACTATATTTTAATGATCTGAACCGTTCATATTTTAACAAATTAATTGTCACCATGTAGGCATCGGATTGGCACGATCGTATGTACAGATTAATAGTGGGGAACAAACAATATATATATATATATATTAAATATAGACTCATTGAAATATCTAGAAATGTATAATAATGATGTTAGAAAATATCAAACCTTTCTAGAACCTTTGTAGAAGAGGTTAAGATGATAATGTTCTCTATATAAATCCACCCAAAAATGTTCTCTATATAAAGCCATGAGCTAATTGTAAATGTGTATGCAAGAATCTTGACTTGTACTTAAACTTAATAAGAAGAAGTTTTCTTATATTTGCATCTCTACCTTATCTTCTTCTATAATTCCCTTCCTAGCTTGCCCAAGTTCTTATCAAATATACCTTGTCACCTCCAACAGAGAGAAGCCTTTCTTGCCGCCATTGACGAAACGAAGAGTGAGAGTGAGAGTGAGTGAGAGTGAGAGAGAGAGAGAGAGAGAGAGAGAGAGAGAGAGAAAGACAAATCAAATGAAAAGATAACTTACGCATCTTAGGGTTTTCATCGTCCATCTTCATCTGGTCCATCTTCAGCTTCACCTTCTCCAGCTTTTCCGACCATCCTTGTTACCCGTAAAAAAGCTGGGTCTTCTTCTCCGAGAAAAAACTCCCTATACAAAACAAAAATATGAAGAAAAAACATGAGAATATATATATATATATATAATAACAAAGTGTGTAAAAGAAATTATTAACAATGAACACTAACGTTTGATGACTCTAAGAGCAGCCATGGGAGAAGCCTTTCTTGCCGTCATTGATGAAACGGAGAGTGAGAGTGAGTGACAAGACAGAATGTGTGATGATTATAAATATATATATATATATATATATAATATAGGAGCAGGGGCTAGGGCTATTGGCGTAAGTTGTAAAACAAGAATGGAAGGAATTGAGGGTAGGAAATTGAGTTACCATGTTAGACTCCATCCTTTAAAGTGAGGTCTCATAAAATAAAATTAAAAAATAAAAAATAAAAAACAAACCCTTAAAAATGAGATACATTATATATAATGCAGCATAACACCCTCAGCTCAACCCTCTCCGGGTAGGACTGATAGTTGCTGCTGTGCCTTATGGCACAGCAGTCCTATTGTGAAGTCTCGTAGAGGTATTTTTTGACTATATTTTAATGATCTAAACCGTTCATATTTTAACAAATTTACTGTCACCATGTAGGCACTGGATTGGCACGATCGTATGTACAGATTAATAGTGGGGAACAAACAATATATATATATATATATTAAATATAGACTCACAGAAATATCTAGAAATGTATAATAATGATGTTAGAAAATATCAAACCTTTCTAGAACCTTTCTAGAAGAGGTTAAGATGATAATGTTCTCTATATAAAATGCATGTATAAAAAAAATTATAATTATAACTATTAATATATAGTAATATTTATCATTAATATATATATATATATATAAATTTTTTAAACCCTACTTATGTGATATTTTCCCTTCTTTTAATTCATTTCAATTGATGGATCTATTTTTTTAGCTTTCTAACCTTTCAAGTGAGGTCTCATAAAATAAAATTAAAAAATAAAAAATAAAAAACAAACCCTTAAAAGTGAGATACATTATATATAATGCAGCATAACACCCTCAGCTCAACCCTCTCCGGGTAGGACTGAGAGTTGCTGCTATGCCTTATGGCACAGCAGTCCTATTGTGAAGTCTCGTAGAGGTATTTTTTGACTATATTTTAATGATCTAAACCGTTCATATTTTAACAAATTAACTGTCACCATGTAGGCACCGGATTGGCATGATCGTATGTACAGATTAATAGTGGGGAACAAACAATATATATATATATATATATTAAATATAGACTCACAGAAATATCTAGAAATGTATAATAATGATGTTGGAAAATATCAAACCTTTCTAGAAGAGGTTAAGATGATAATGTTCTCTATATAAAGTCATGAGCTAATTGTAAATGTGTATGCAAGAATCTTGACTTGTACTTAACATAATAAGAAGAAGGTTTCTTATATTTGCATCTCTACCTTATCTTCTTCTATAATTCCCTTCCTAGCTTGCCCAAGTTCTTATCAAATATACCTTGTCACCTCCAACAGAGAGAAGCCCGTCTTGCCACCATTGACGAAACGAAGAGTGAGAGTGAGAGTGAGTGAGAGTGAAAGAGAGAGAGAGAGAGAAAGAGAGAGAGAGAGAGAGAGAGAGAGAGAGAGAGGAATCAAATGAAAAGATAACTTACGCATCTTAGGGTTCTCATCGTCCATCTTCTTTTTTGGGTGGATAAGTCATAAAAAAAAAAGACAAAAACTTACACCACGACAAGGGGCATACCCCAGGCCCTAACCAAGCACTATACAAGAACCAAAGGAAAAACAAACCTAAGCCAATCCAGAATTACCCAGAAAGACTTACAACCAAACCATTATCAAACTAGACAAATTAAATAAAAAAGGCAAAAACTAAAATAAAGCAACCATACAAAATAGGAAGGAACCAAAGTGTGTTCATGTGCCGCATGAAAAGCAATGAGGGACATGAACACACCCGATATCTAAGTAGCAAAAAGGTCGAATGGAAACATAGAACACCCGTGTACACCCCACACGGGTAGGCAGAATACCAAACATACTCTTAAAGAAGACAAACATAAAGGAAATTAAATCTTCACACACGAGGCGCATATAGCAGCCATCAACACAGTCATATCCAGCAACCCATGCAGCACCGTCCAAACACTGCATAACAGGCAATTCCACAGCTTTCTTCACACACTTAGGCGCCTTCAGCAGCCATCAACACGATCATAGACACTTCCACAGCTTTCACTAACCCAGGTTGATCACCGAAACAGGCAGCATCAATACGGGTACACTGATGCCACTCCATACACCGAAAACAGTGGCTAGACATTATAATAAACCCTGTCAATATCAAATACCAAGACAGGATTAGCCAATCCCCAAACCGATAGCAATCATAAGACAAGGGCATATTACTTGTAACAACACACATATATATGCTCTCATCACTCAACCCACAAATATATATACTCTCATCTGGTCCATCTTCAACTTCTCCTTCTCCAGCTTTTCCGACCATCCTTGTTGCCCGTAAAAAAGCTGGGTCATCTTCTCCGAGAAAGAACTCCCTATACAAAACAAAAATATGAAGAAAAAAAACATGAGAATATATATATAAAATAACAAAGTATGTAAAAGAAATTATTAACAATGAACACCAACGTTTGATGACTCTGAGAGCAGCCATGAGAGAAGTCTTTCTTGCCGCCATTGACGAAACGAAGAGTGAGAGTGAGTGACAAGACAGAATGTGTGATGATTATATATATATATATAATATAGGAGCAGGGGCTAGGGCTATTGGCGTAAGTTGTAAAACAAGAATGGAAGGAATTGATGGTAGGAAATTGAGTTACCACGGTTGATTTTCTTCCAATTTCTCTTTCTTTTCTATGACTTTCTCTTCTTGCTCTCAAGAAGAAAGTTTCTTTGTAACTTCCTCCGTCCCTCTCCTTCCTTCTCTCTTTTGTTCTAAGAACTAATTAGGCTTGGTAAATAATTGTTTCATAAGCTTAAGTGACCGAGTTTAACTGAAACTAATCTTGCTTAGCTTCTAAGATACAGAAACCAAACTGAAACAATACTCGTTTAAGTTAAGTACCTCATTTATGATTTTCTAAATCAACTGAGTGTTCAATTCTCAAGTCAGAAAGGATGAATTTGAATTCCTTTCGATTTTCTTCATATTTCCCCTTCTTTGCATTAACCTTTTTTTTTTTTTTTCCAGCTCCGAAGAAGGAAGTTTCTCCGTAACTTTCTCCGTCCCTCTCCTTCCTCCTCTCTCTTTTGTTCTCCGTACTCATTAGCTTTGGTAACAAATTGTTTCATAAGCTTAAGTGGCCAAGTTTAACTCAATCTAATCTTGCTTAGCCACTAAGATAGCGAACTTTGTGAGTAATTGTAGCTTAATGATATCAGTTTAACATAAGCACCTCATTTAAGATCTTCTAAATCGCCAAGGTATTCAATTCTCAATTTCACAAAAATTGAATTTGAATTCTCTTTGAATTTCCTCCTATTTCTCTTTCTTTTCTCTAACTTCTCTTCTAGCTCTCAAGAAGGAAAGTTTCTCTGTAACTCTCTCCGTCCTTTTGCTTCCTTCTCTCTTTTGTTCTAGAAACTAATTAGCTTAGGTGAGTAATTGTTTCATAACCCTAAGTGGCAAAGTTTAACTCAAACTATCCTTGTTTGGCCTCTAAGAAAGAGAATTTTCTGAGTAATTGTAGCTCAATGATATTAGTTTAATATAAGAACTTCATTTAAGGTTTTTGAAATTGCCTAAGTGTTCAATTCTCGAGTCCAAAAGGTTGAATTTGAATTCCCTTGCTCTAACTTTCTCTTCGAGCTCTCAAGAAGAAAGTTTCTCTGTAACTCTCTCCTTCCTTCTCCTTCTTTCTCCTTTGGTTCCAGAAACAAATTAGTTGTGGTAACAAATTGTTTCATAAGCTTAAGTGGCCAAGTTTAACACAAACTAATCTCGCTTACCCTCTAAGAAAGAGAATTTTCTTAGTAATTTCAGCTTGACGATATTAGTTTTACTTCAGCAACTCATTTAACGATTTCTAAATCACCTAAGTGTTCAATTCTCAAGTCCAAAAGGATGAATTTGAATTTCCATTTTGTTCCAATTTCTCTTTCTTTGCTCTTACTTTCTCTTCTAGCTCTCAAGAAAATAGTTTCTCCGTAACTTTCTCCGTCCTTCTCCTTCCTTCTTCTCTCTTTTGTTCTAGAAACTAATTAGCTTAGGTAACTAATTGTTTCATAGGCTTAAGTGGCCAATTTTAACTCAAACTAAGGCCTCTAAGAGATGGAATTTTTTGAGTAATTGTAGCTTACCGATACTAGTTTCACTTAAGCACCACATATAAGGTTTTCTAAATCACCTATGTGTTCAAATCTCAAGCCAGAAAATGATGAATTTGAATTCCTTTTGATTTTCTTCATATTTCTCTTTGTTTTCTATAACTTTCTCTGCTAGCCCACAAGAAGAAATTTCTCTGCGACTTTCTCCGTCCTTCTCTTACCTTCTTTCTCTTGTTCTACGAACTAATTATGTTTGGTAACTAATTGTTTCATAAGCTTAAGTGGCCAAGTTTAACGCAAACTAATCTTGCTTAGCCTCTAAAAAAGTTTCTTTGTAACTTTCTACGTCCTTCTCATTCCTTCTCTCTTTTATTCTAAAAACTAATTAGCTTAGTCGTAAACTTAGGTCGCCAAGTCTGACTCGAACTAATCTTGCATAGCCTCTAAGAAATAGAATTTTCTGAGTAATTGTAGCTTAACGATATTGGTTTAACTTAAGCACCTCATTTAAGGTTTTCTAAATCACCTAAGTGCAAGCCCAAAAGGTTGAATTTGAATTCCCTTTTATTATCTTCATGTTTCTCTTTCTTTTCTCTAACTTTCTCTTCTACCTCTAACTTTCTCTTCTAGCTCTCAAGAAGAAAGTTTCTCTGTTTCTTTCTCGGCCCTTCTCCTTCGCTCTCTCCTTTGTTCTAGAAACTAATTAGCTTAGACAACCAATTGTTTTCATAACCTTAAGTGGGAAAGTAGAACTCAAACTAACCTTGCTTTGCCTCTAAGAAAGATAGTTTTCCGAGTAATTCTAGCTTAACAGTATTAGTTTAACTTAAGCACGTCATTTAAGGTTTCTGACTCACCTAATTGCTCAATTCTCAAGACCGAAAGTGTGAATTTGAACTCCCTTTGATTTTCTTCCTATTTCTCTTTCTTTTCTCTGACTTTCTCTTCTATCTCTCAAGAAGATAGTTTATCTGGAAGTTTCTCTGTCCTTCACCTTCCTTCTCTGAGGAGGATAGTTTATCTGGAAGTTTCTCTGTCCTTCACCTTCCTTCTTTCTTTTGTTCCAGGAACTAATTTGCTTAGGCAACTAATTGTTTTTCATAAGCTTAAGTGGCCAAGTTTAACCCAAACTAATCTTGCTTAGCCTCTAATAAAGAGATTTTTCTGAGTAATTCTAGTTTAACGATATTAGTTTAGTCTAAGCACCTCATTTAAGGTTTTCTAAATCATCTAAGTCTTCAATTCTCAAGTCCAAAAGGATGAATTTGAATTTCTTTTGATTTTCTTCCTCTTTCTCTTCCGTTTCCCTGACTTTCTCTTCTAGCTCTCAAGAAGAAAGTTTCTCTGCAACTTCCTCCGTCCTTCTCTCTTTTGTTCTAAAAACTAATCAGCTTAGCTAACTAATTGTTTCATAAGCTTAAGTGGCCATGTTTAACTCAAACTAACCTTGCAGAGAATTTTATTTGTAATTGAAGCTTAAAGATATTTAAGGTTTTCTAAATCACCCAAGTGTTCAATTCTCAAGTCAAAAATGATGAAGTTGAATTTCCTTTGTTTTTTTCCTATTTCTCTTTCCTTTCTCTAACTCTCTCTTCTAGCTCTCAAGAACAAAGTTTCGCTGTAACTTTCTCTGTCCTTCTTTCTTTTTTTCTAGATACTAATTAGCTTAGGTAACTAATTGTCTCGTAATCTTAATAATTGGCCAAGTTTAACTCAAACTAATCTTGCCTAGCGTGTAAGCAAGGGAATTTTCTGTGTAACTATAGCTTAATCATGTTAGTTTAACTTAAGCAACCCGTTGAATATTTTCTAAATCACCTTAGTGTTCAACTCTCACGTCCAAAATGATGAATTTGAATTCCCTTTTATTCTTTTTGTTTTTGTTTTTTTTCCTTTCTATTTGTCATTCTTTTCTCGAACTTTCTCTTCTAGCTCTCAAGAAGATAGTTTATCTGTATCTTTCTCTGTCCATCTTCTTCCTTCTCCCTTTTGTTCTAGAAACTAATTAGCTTAGGTAACTAACTGTTTCATCAGCTTAAGTGCCCAACTTTAAATCAAACTAATTTTCCTTAGCCTCTAACGAAGAGAATTGTTTGAGTAATTGTAGTTCAACGATATTAATTTATAACTTAAACACCTCATTTATGGTTTTCTAAATCACCTAAGTGTTCAATTGTCAAGTCCGAAAGGATGAATTTGAATTCCGGTTGATTTTCTTCCAATTTCTCTTTCTTTTCTATGACTTTCTCTTCTTGCTCTCAAGAAGAAAGTTTCTCTGTAACTTCCTCCGTCCCTCTCCTTCCTTCTCTCTTTTGTTCTAAAAACTAATTAGGCTTGGTAAATAATTGTTTCATAAGCTTAAGTGACCGAGTTTAACTGAAACTAATCTTGCTTAGCTTCTAAGATACAGAATTTTCTAAGCAATTGTAACTTAACGATACTCGTTTAAGTTAAGTACCTCATTTATGGTTTTCTAAATCAACTGAGTGTTCAATTCTCAAGTCAGAAAGGATGAATTTGAATTCTTTTCGATTTTCTTCATATTTCCCCTTCTTTGCACTAACCTTTTTTTTTTTCCAGCTCCGAAGAAGGAAGTTTCTCTGTAACTTTCTCCGTCCCTCTCCTTCCTCCTCTCTTTTCTGTTCTACGTACTCATTAGCTTAGGTAACAAATTGTTTCATAAGCTTAAGTGGCCAAGTTTAACTCAGGCTAATCTTGCTTAGCCACTAAGATAGCGAACTTTCTGAGTTATTGTAGCTTAACGATATTAGTTTAACATAAGCACCTCATTTAAGATTTTCTAAATCACCAAGGTATTCAATTCTCAATTTCACAAAAATTGAATTTGAATTCTCTTTGAATTTCCTCCTATTTTTCTTTCTTTTCTCTAACTTCTCTTCTAGCTCTCAAGAAGGAAAGTTTCTCTGTAACTCTCTCCGTCCTTCTGCTTCCTTTCTCTCTTTTGTTCTAGAAACTAATTAGCTTAGGTGAGTAATTGTTTCATAACCCTAAGTGGCGGAGTTTAACTCAAACTATCCTTGCTTGGCCTCTAAGAAAGAGAATTTTCTGTAGCTCAACGATATTAGTTTAATATAAGAACTTCATTTAAGGTTTTTGAAATCGCCTAAGTGTTCAATTCTCGAGTCCAAAAGATTGAATTTGAATTCTCTGTAACTCTCTCCTTCCTTCTCCTTCTTTCTCCTTTGGTTCCAGAAACAAATTAGTTGTGGTAACTAATTATTTCATAAGCTTAAGTGGCCAAGTTTAACACAAACTAATCTTGCTTACCCTCTAAGAAAGAGAATTTTCTTAGTAATTTTAGCTTGACGATATTAGTTTTACTTCAGCAACTCGTTTAACGATTTCGAAATCACCTAAGTGTTCAATTCTCTAGTCCAAAAGGATGAATTTGAATTTCCATTTTGTTCCAATTTCTCTTTCTTTGCTCTTATTTTCTCTTCTAGCTCTCAAGAAAATAGTTTCTCCGTAACTTTCTCTGTCCTTCTCCTTCCTTCTCTCTTTTGCTCTAGAAACTAATTAGCTTAGGTAACTAATTGTTTCATAGGATTAAGTGGCCAATTCCAACTCAAACTAGGCCCTCTAAAAATGGAATTTTTTGAGTAATTGTAGCTTAACGATACTAGTTTCACTTAAGAACCACATATAAGGTTTTCTAAATCACCTACGTGTTCAAATCTCAAGCCAGAAAATAATGCATGTGAATTCCCTTTGATTTTCTTCATATTTCTCTTTCTTTTCTATAACTTTCCCTGCTAGCCCACAAGAAGAAATTTCTCTGCAACTTTCTCCGTCCTTCTCCTACCTTATTTCTTTTGTTCTACGAACTAATTAGGTTTGGTAACTAATTGTTTCATAAGCTTAAGTGGCCAAGTTTAACTCAAACTAATCTTGCTTAGCCTCTAAGAAAGTTTCTCTGTAACTTTCTACGTCCTTCTCACTCCTTCTCTCTTTCATTCTAGAAACTAATTAGCTTAGTCATAAACTTAGGTCGCCAAGTCTGACTCGAACTAATCTTGCATAATCTCTAAGAAATAGAATTTTCTGAGTAATTGTAGCTTAACGATATTGGTTTAACTTAAGCACCTCATTTAAGCTTTTCTAAATCACATAAGTGCAAGCCCAAAAGGTTGAATTTGAATTCCCTTTTATTATCTTCCTGTTTCTCTTTCTTTTCCTTGACTTTCTCTTCTAGCTATCAAGAAGAAAGTTTCTCGGTTACTTTCTCTGCCCTTCTCCTTCGTTCTCTCTTTTGTTCTAGAAACTAATTAGCTCAGACAGCCAATTGTTTTCATAACCTTAAGTGGGAAAGTAGAACTCAAACTAACCTTGCTTTGCCTCTAAGAAAGAGAATTTTCTGAGTAATTCTAGCTTAACAGTAGTAGTTTAACTTAAGCACCTCATTTAAGGTTTCTGACTCACCTAACTGTTCAATTCTCAAGACCGAAATTGTGAATTTGAACTCCCTTTCATTTTCTTCCTATTTCTCTTTCTTTTCTCTAACTTTCTCTTCTATCTCTCAAGAAGATAGTTTGTCTAGAAGTTTCTCTGTCCTTCACCTTCCTTCTTTCTTTTGTTCTAGGAACTTTGCCTTCCTTCTTTCTTTTGTTCCAAGAACTAATTTGCTTAGGCAACTAATTGTTTCATAAGCTTAAGTGGCCAAGTTTAACTCAAACTAATCTTGCTTGGCCTCTAATAAAGAGATTTTTCTGAGTAATTCTAGTTTAACGATATTAGTTTAATCTAAGCACCTCATTTAAGGTTTTCTAAATCATCTAAGTCTTCAATTCTCAAGTCCAAAAGGATGAATTTGAATTTCTTTTGATTTTGTTCCTCTTTCTCTTCCATTTCCCTGACTTTCTCTTCTAGCTCTCAAGAAGAAAGTTTCTCTACAACTTTCTCCGTCCTTCTCTCTTTTGTTCTAGAAACTAATCAGCTTAGCTAACTAATTGTTTTATAAGCTTAAGTAGCCAAGGTTAACTCAGACTAACCTTGCTTAGCCTCTAAGAAAGAGAATTTTATATGTAATTGTAGCTTAACGATATTTAAGGTTTTCTAAATCACCTAAGTGTTCAATTCTCAAGTCAAAAATGATGAAGTTGAATTTCCTTTGTTTTTTTTCCTATTTCTCTTTCCTTTCTCTAACTCTCTCTTCTAGCTCTCAAGAACAAAGTTTCGCTGTAACTTTCTCTGTCCTTCTTTCTTTTTTTCTAGATACTAATTAGCTTAGGTAACTAATTGTTTCGTAAGCTTAATAATTGGCCAAGTTTAACTCAAACTAATCTTGCCTAGCCTATAAGAAAGGGAATTTTCTGTGTAACTATAGCTTAATCATGTTAGTTTAACTTAAGCAACCCATTAAATATTTTCTAAATCACCTTAGTGTTCAACTCTCACGTCCAAAATGATGAATTTGAATTCCCTTTGACTCTTTTTTGTTTTTTTTTCCTTTCTATTTCTCATTCTTTTCTCTAAGTTTCTCTTCTAGCTCTCAAGAAGATAGTTTATCTGTATCTTTCTCTGTCCATCTTCTTCCTTCTCCCTTTTGGTCTAGAAACTAATTAGCTTAGGTAACTAACTGTTTCATCAGCTTAAGTGCCCAAAAGTTTAAATCAAACTAATTTTCCTTAGCCTCTAACGAAGAGAATTGTCTGAGTAATTGTAGTTCAACGATATTAATTTATAACTTAAACACCTCATTTATGGTTTTCTAAATCACCTAAGTGTTCAATTGTCAAGTCCGAAAGGATGAATTTGAATTCCGGTTAATTTTCTTCCAATTTCTCTTTCTTTTCTATGACTTTCTCTTCTTGCTCTCAAGAAGAAAGTTTTTCTGTAACTTCCTCTGTCCCTCTCCTTCCTTCTCTCTTTTGTTCTAAAAACTAATTAGGCTTGGTAAATAATTGTTTCATAAGCTTAAGTGACCGAGTTTAACTGAAACTAATCTTGCTTAGCTTCTAAGATACAGAATTTTCTAAGCAATTGTAACTTAACGATACTCATTTAAGTTAAGTACCTTATTTATGGTTTTCTAAATCAACTGAGTGCTCAATTCTCAAGTCAGAAAGGATGAATTTGAATTCTTTTCGATTTTCTTCATATTTCCCCTTCTTTGCACTAACCTTTTTTTTTTTCCAGCTCCGAGGAAGGAAGTTTCTCTGTAAGTTTCTCTGTCCCTCTCCTTCCTCCTCTCTCTTTTGTTCCACGTACTCATTAGCTTAGGTAACAAATTGTTTTTCATAAGCTTAAGTAGCCAAGTTTAACTCAAGCTAATCTTGCTTAGCCACTAAGATAGCGAACTTTCTGAGTTATTGTAGCTTAACGATACTAGTTTAACATAAGCACCTCATTTAAGATTTTCTAAATCACCAAGGTATTCAATTCTCAATTTCACAAAAATTGAATTTGAATTCTCTTTGAATTTTTTTGGGTGGGTAAGTCATAAATTAAAGACAAAAATTTACACATTTACAAGGGGCATACCCCAGGTAATACAAGATATCAACTTGACCACCCAAAAAGGGGGAACGAATTCTCTTTGAATTTCCTCCTATTTCTCTTTCTTTTCTCTAACTTCTCTTCTAGCTCTCAAGAAGGAAAGTTTCTCTGTAACTCTCTCCATCCTTCTGCTTCCTTCTCTCTTTTGTTCTATAAACTAATTAGCTTAGGTGAGTAATTGTTTCATAACCCTAAGTGGCGGAGTTTAACTCAAACTATCCTTGCTTGGCCTCTAAGAAAGAGAATTTTCTGTAGCTCAACGATATTAGTTTAATATAAGAACTTCATTTAAGGTTTTTGAAATCGCCTATGTGTTCAATTCTCGAGTCCAAAAGGTTGAATTTGAATTCCCTTTGATTTTCTTCCTATTTCTCTTTCTTTGCTCTAACTTTCTCTTCGAGCTCTCAAGAAGATATTCACCCAAAAAAAAAGAGCTCTCAAGAAGAAAGTTTCTCTGTAACTCTCTCCTTCCTTCTCCTTCTTTCTCCTTTGGTTCCAGAAACAAATTAGTTGTGGTAACTAATTATTTCATAAGCTTAAGTAGCCAAGTTTAAGACAAACTAATCTTGCTTACCCTCTAAGAAAGAGAATTTTCTTAGTAATTTTAGCTTGACGATATTAGTTTTACTTCGGCAACTCATTTAACGATTTCGAAATCACCTAAGTGTTCAATTCTCTAGTCCAAAAGGATGAATTTGAATTTCCATTTTGTTCCAATTTCTCTTTCTTTGCTCTTACTTTCTCTTCTAGCTCTCAAGTGGCCAAGTTTATGAAGAATTTACCAAGTAATTTACTAAAATTTTGCTGGGAATTTACTATTTAATTTACTGAGAATTTACCGGGAATTTTCTGAGTAATTTACTAAGAATTTCCATGGAATTTTGTGGAAATTTACGGAGAATTTACTATGAATTTACTAAGTAATTTACTGTGTATTTATTGAGAATTTGCTAGGAATTTACTGATTAATTTACAGAGAATTTATTGAGTAATTTACAAAGAATTTAATGAGTAATTTACTGAGAATTCACTCGAAATTTACTAAGAATTTACTAAGTAATTTGTTGGGAATTTACTAAATAATGTAGTTAGAATTTATTGGGAATTTACTGAGAACTTACTGTTAATTTACTTGAAATTTTCTGAGTAATTTCTGAGAATTTACTGAGTAATTCATTAGCAATTTACAGAGTAATGCACTGAGTAATTTACTGCGAATTTACTGGGAATTTGCTGTGTAATTTATTGAGAACATAGTGGGAATTTCTAGAGTAATTTATTGAGAATTTACAGGGAATTTACTTAGAAATTACTGGCAATTTTCTGAGTAATTTACTGAGAATTTACAAGGAATTTACTTAGAATTCACTGAGTATTTTCTGAGAATTTACTGAGTAATTTACTAAGTAATTTACTCAGTAATTAATTGAGTAATTTTTAGGGAATTCACTGAGAAAATTTCTAAGTAATTTATAGAAAATTTATTACGAATTTACTGTGTAATTTACTGGGAATTTGTTTAGAATTTATTTGGAATTTACTGAAAATTTAGAGAGTAATTTACTGAGTAATTTACATTGAATTTACTTTGTAAATTATTGGGAATTTACGGCGCAACTTTTTGAGTGTTTCCTGGGAATTTATTGAGAATTGATTGGGAATTAACTGAGTAATTTACTGAAAATTTAATGAGTAATTTTTAGAGAATTTACTGAGAATTTTCTGAGTAATCTACTGAGCATTTGTTGGCAATTTACTGAGTAATTTTATGAGAATTTACTGAGAACTTACAGAGTAATTTGCTGGGATTTTATAGGGAATTGACAGAGAATTTACTGGGTAATTTATCGAGAATTTATTGTTTAATTTGTTGAGAAATTTTCTTAGAATTTTCTAGGAATTTACAGATAATTTAAGGAGTAATTTATAAAGAATTTACTGGAAATTTACTAAGTAATTTTACTAGGAATTTTATGAGTAATTTACTGGAAATTTACTTATTAATTTACTGAGAATATACTAGGAATTTGCTGAGTAATTTACTAAGAATTTACGAAAAATTTGCAAGGAATTGCCTGAGATTTATTGAGAATTTACTGAATAATTTACTGGGAATTTACTAGTAATTTACTGAGCAATTTACTGAGAATTTACTGAAAATTTACTAAGAAATTTACTGGGAATTTAAGGATTAAATTACTGAGAATTTTTTTAAAATTTGCTGAGAATTTACTCAGTAATTTACTTAGTGATTTACTGAGTATTTATTGAGAATTTACTGAATAATTTTGTGAGAATTTATTAGAGATTTACTGAGCAATTTCTAGGAATTTACTGAGAATTTACTGGAAATTTACTTGGTAATTTACTCACAATTTACTGAATAAATGTACTGAGTAATTTAATGGGAATTTACTGAGTAATTTATTGAGAATTTATTTAGATTTTACTGAGTAATTTACCGAGAATTATAGTGTAATTGACTGAGAATTTACTGACTAATTTATTGAGAATTTACTGGGAATTTATTGTGTAATTTACTGAGAATTCACTGAGTAATTTAGTTAGATTTTTTTTTGGAATTTATTGGGAATTTATTAGGTAATTTTCTGAGAATTTATAGAGAATTTACTGAAAATTTACCGAGTAAATTACTGAAAATTTACTATGTAATTTACTGAGAATTTACTAACAATTTACTGAGTAATTTTCTGAGTAATTTACAAAAAATTTAGTGAGAACTTATCAAGTAATTTACTGAGAATTTACAGGGACCTGAGAATTGAGCACTTAGGTGATTTAGAAAACATTAAATGAGTTTCTTAGGCAAAAGAAATGTCGTTAAGCTACAATTGCACCGTATATTCTCTTTCTTGGAGTCTAAGAAAGATTAGTTTGAGTTAAACTTGGCCGCTTAGGCTAATGAAACTAATAGTTGCCTAAGCTAGTTTGTTCTTTTTCTTTTTTTTTTTTTTTTTTTTTTTTTTTTTTTTTTGTTCTTTTGTTCTTAGGGTTTTTGCTTCAAAAATTTCGGCGGGGAAGAAAGCAGAGCTTCTCTCTCTAGAATCTAAGCTCCCCCCGGAGTGAAATGGTGGCATGTTACCGTCTTTTCCTCACCCTTTGGGGGAAAAAAGTGAGTTTGAGTGTGTGGTTTGGTTTAGGGTGATATTGGGTGCACGGTTGTACTCTGGTAGAGCAAATACAAGACTTTTTGTGATCAGGTGTGTCTACTCCGGCACCGGTTCGGTCTGGTATTGGTGTTGGACTGGCTTATTTTCGGCTGTTCTGGACTGGTGGTGTGCTGTAACTCAGTTCTCCTGTGAGGTTTTCTGGGTGTGTCGTGCCGTTTCAGACATGACGTTGGTTGCTTGGTTGTTATTCCGATGCCATGTCTATGGTATTAGAAGAGTGGATGTTTAGTGATCTGCTGCTGTAGGTGTTTCTATGTGTAAGCCTCAGTGCTTCTGTTTTGGGTGGCTGGTGTTTCA
Source organism: Camellia sinensis (assembly GCF_055761805.1). NCBI lineage: Eukaryota > Viridiplantae > Streptophyta > Magnoliopsida > Ericales > Theaceae > Camellia > Camellia sinensis. The sequence continues at coordinate 128,395,304 of NC_138962.1, forward strand.
TTGGTATATGGAGTGACGCTGGGGTTATCATGTGTCACGGGTGCGCTGCTGTGGTGTGGACACTGGTGCGTCGCCGGGGTGTGTCTCTTTTGGGCACCTCAGGTGAGGCCGGTGTATCTTGGTACTGGATCTGGATTTCCAAGCTGGTTTATATGGATATTCAGTTTCCTTTGGTCCAGGTCGGTGATTACGCCACCCATGGTAGCAGCCCAATGACGCTGTTGCTCTCTGCTTCCAGCGCGAGATTGACGGGCACTGGGCTTTCTAGCATGGTTATCAGAATCCCGATCCGGATCTTACGATCCTACGATCTTACGATCCATTTGAGTGCAATCGATCCGGATCGTGTAAAAAACTCTTTATAGATAGGATCTTTCGATCCTGGTAGTGGGATCTTATAGGATCGTGGAATCCCGATCCGAATCCGATCCTATCCGATCCAATTTACAAGTCTTGTTTTGTATTGTATGACATATTTTGTTGTAAATTTTATGTTTGTTGTCTAAATATCAATTTATGTTGTCAAAATAAATAATAAAAATTAAGTAGTATTGAATCAAATAGACTAAGAAAAACAAACTAGGAAACAAATATTCAAATATTGCGGTAATTTAAGAAAATTAAATAGTCGGAAAAACAAACTTAGCTTTAGCGGAGTCTAAGAAGGGTAAGATGATTGTAACTTTATCCCAATTTCTGGAGAAATTATTTTCGGAGAGAGTTAGAGAGAAACTTTCTTCCTGAGAACTAGAAGAGATAGTTGGGGAAAAGGGAGATAAATAGAATGAAACTTACAGGGAATTGAAATTCATAGATTTGGATATGAGAATTGAACACTTAGGTGATTTAGATAACATGAAACGAGTTGCTTAAGTTAAACTATTAACGATAAACTACGATTATTCCGTAAATTACCTTTCTTGGAGGCTAAGCAAGATAAGTTTGAGTGAAACTTGGTCTCTTAAGCCAATGAAACTGATAGCTGCCTAAGCGAATTAGTTTCTCCAATAAAAGAGCGAAGGTTCTAGAAGGACGGAGGGAGTTAGAGAAAATCTTTCTTCCACGGTGGTGGAAGAGAAAGCTTGGGCAAATAAAGGGAAATATGATGGGAATTGAAATTCAACTTTTTGGAATTGAGAATTGAACACTTAGGTGATTTAGAAAACATTAAATGAGTTGCTTTGGTAAAGGTAATATCGTTAAGCTACCATTACTCCGTATATTCTCTTTCTTGGAGGCTAAGAAAGATTAGTTGGAGGTAAACTTAGCAACCTAAGCGAATGATACTAATAGTTGCCTATGCTAATTGGTTTGTAGAAGAAAAGATAGAAGGTTGAAGAAGGACAGAGAGAGTTAGGGAAAAAATAGGGAGCTAGAGAGACGATAGGGAATTAGGAAGAAAATTAAAGGAAATTCAAATTCAACCGTTTGGACTTGAGAACCGAACACTTAGGTGATTTAGAAAACATGAAATGAGTTGCTTAAGTTAAACTAATATCGTTAAGCTACAATTACCCCGTAAATTCTCAGTCTTGTAGGCTAATCAAGATTAGTTTGCGTGAAGCTTGACCTCTTAAGATAATGACTAAGCTAATTTGTTCCTACAATAAAAGAGAGAACGTTCTAGAAGGACGGACGGAGAGAGTTAGAGAGAATCTTTCTTCCAGAGTGGTCGAGGAGAAAGTTAGAGAAAGGAAATGGAAATACGATGAAAAGTAAGGCGAATTCAGATACATCCTTTTGGACTTGGGAATTGAGCACTTAGGTGATTTAGAAAACATTAAATAAGTTGCTTAGGTAAAAGTAATATCGTTAAGCTACAATTACTTCGTATATTCTCTTTCTTAGAGGCTAAGAAAGATTAGTTTGAGCTAAACTTGGCCACCTAAGCAAATGATACTAACAGTTGCCTAAGCTAATTAGTTCCTAGAGCAAAAGGGAGAAGGTTAGAGAAGGACGGAGAGAGGAAGAGGAAAAGGAGAAGGCTAGGGAAATGAAAGGGAATTGGGATGAAATTTAACAGGAATTCAAATTCGTCCATTTGGGCTTGAGAACTGAACACTTAGGTGATTTAGAAAACATGAAATGAGTTGCTTAAGTTAAACTAATATCGTTAAGCTACAGTTACTTCGTAAACTCTCTTTTCTTGGAGGCTAATCAAGATTAGTTTGCGTGAAACTTGGCCTCTTAAGATAATGACTAAGCTAACTTGTTCCTACAATAAAAGAGAGAACGTTCTAGATGGACGGAGAGAGTTAGAGAGAATCTTTGTTCCTGAGTGGTAGGGGAGAAAGTTAGAAAAAAGAAATGGAAATACGAAGAAAATTAAGGCGAATTCAAACTCAAATTGTTTCATAAGCTTAAGTGGCCAAGTTTAACTCAAGCTAATCTTGCTTAGCCACTAAGATAGCGAACTTTATGAGTTATTGTAGCTTAACGATACTAGTTTAACATAAGCACCTCATTTAAGATTTTCTAAATCACCAAGGTATTCAATTCTCAATTTCACAAAAATTGAATTTGAATTCTCTTTGAATTTCCTCCTATTTCTCTTTCTTTTCTCTAACTTCTCTTCTAGCTCTCAAGAAGGAAAGTTTCTCTGCAACTCTCTCCGTCCTTCTGCTTCCTTCTCTCTTTTGTTCTATAAACTAATTAGCTTAGGTGAGTAATTGTTTCATAACCCTAAGTGGCGGAGTTTAACTCAAACTATCCTTGCTTGGCCTCTAAGAAAGAGAATTTTCTGTAGCTCAATGATATTAGTTTAATATAAGAACTTCATTTAAGGTTTTTGAAATCGCCTAAGTGTTCAATTCTCGAGTCCAAAAGGTTGAATTTGAATTCCCTTTGATTTTCTTCCTATTTCTCTTTCTTTGCTCTAACTTTCTCTTCGAGCTCTCAAGAAGAAAGTTTCTCTGTAACTCTCTCCTTCCTTCTCCTTCTTTCTCCTTTGGTTCTAGAAACAAATTAGTTGTGGTAACTAATTATTTCATAAGCTTAAGTGGCCAAGTTTAACACAAACTAATCTTGCTTACCCTCTAAGAAAGAGAATTTTCTTAGTAATTTTAGCTTGACGATATTAGTTTTACTTCAGCAACTCGTTTAACAATTTCAAAATCACCTAAGTGTTCAATTCTCTAGTCCAAAAGGATGAATTTGAATTTCCATTTTGTTCCAATTTCTCTTTCTTTGCTCTTACTTTCTCTTCTAGCTCTCAAGTGGCCAAGTTTATGAAGAATTTACCAAGTAATTTACTAAAATTTTGTTGGGAATTTACTAATTTATTTACTGAGAATTTACCGGGAATTTTCGGAGTAATTTACTAAGAATTTACATGGAATTTTGTGGGAATTTACGGAGAATTTATTATGAATTTACTAAGTAATTTACTGTGTATTTATTGAGAATTTGCTAGGAATTTACTGATTAATTTACAGAGAATTTATTGAGTAATTTACAAAGAATTTAATGAGTAATTTACTGAGAATTCACTCGAAATTTACTAAGAATTTACTAAGTAATTTGTTGGGAATTTACTGGGAATTTACTAAATAATGTAGTTAGAATTTATTGGGAATTTACTGAGAACTTACTGTTAATTTACTTGAAATTTTCTGAGTAATTTCTGAGAATTTACTGAGTAATTCATTAGCAATTTACAGAGTAATGCACTGAGTAATTTACTGCGAATTTACTGGGAAATTGAGAACATAGTGGGAATTTCTAGAGTAATTTATTGAGAATTTACAGGGAATTTACTTAGAAATTACTGGCAATTTTCTGAGTAATTTACTGAGAATTTACAAGGAATTTACTTAGAATTCACTGAGTATTTTCTGAGAATTTACTGAGTAATTTACTAAGTAATTTACTCAGTAATTAATTGAGTAATTTTTAGGGAATTCACTGAGAAAATTTCTAAGTAATTTATAGAAAATTTATTACGAATTTACTGTGTAATTTACTGGGAATTTGTTGAGAATTTATTTGGAATTTACTGAAAATTTAGAGAGTAATTTACTGAGTAATTTACATTGAATTTACTGTGTAAATTATTGGGAATTTACGGCGCAACTTTTTGAGTGTTTCCTGGGAATTTATTGAGAATTGATTGGGAATTAACTGAGTAATTTACTGAAAATTTAATGAGTAATTTTTAGAGAATTTACTGAGAATTTTCTGAGTAATCTACTGAGCATTTGTTGGCAATTTACTGAGTAATTTTATGAGAATTTACTGAGAACTTACAGAGTAATTTGCTGGGATTTTATAGGGAATTGACAGAGAATTTACTGGGTAATTTATCGAGAATTTATTGTTTAATTTATTGAGAAATTTTCTTAGAATTTTCTTGGAATTTACAGATAATTTAAGGAGTAATTTACAAAGAATTTACTGGAAATTTACTAAGTAATTTTACTAGGAATTTTATGAGTAATTTACTGGAAATTTACTTATTAATTTACTGAGAATATACTGGGAATTTGCTGAGTAATTTACTAAGAATTTACGAAAAATTTGCAAGGAATTGCCTGAGAATTTATTGAGAATTTACTGAATAATTTACTGGGAATTTACTAGTAATTTACTGAGCAATTTACTGAGAATTTACTGAAAATTTACTAAGAAATTTACTGGGAATTTAAGGATTAAATTACTGAGAATTTTTTTAAAATTTGCTGAGAATTTACTTAGTAATTTTCTTAGTGATTTACTGAGTATTTATTGAGAATTTACTGAATAATTTTGTGAGAATTTATTAGAGATTTACTGAGCAATTTCTAAGAATTTACTGAGAATTTACTGGAAATTTACTTGGTAATTTACTCACAATTTACTGAATAAATGTACTGAGTAATTTAATGGGAATTTACTGAGTAATTTATTGAGAATTTATTTAGATTTTACTGAGTAATTTACCGAGAATTATAGTGTAATTGACTGAGAATTTACTGACTAATTTATTGAGAATTTACTGGGAATTTATTGTGTAATTTACTGAGAATTCACTGAGTAATTTAGTTAGATTTTTTTTTGGAATTTATTGGGAATTTATTAGGTAATTTTCTGAGAATTTATAGAGAATTTACTGAAAATTTATCGAGTAAATTACTGAAAATTTACTATGTAATTTACTGAGAATTTACTAACAATTTACTGAGTAATTTTCTGAGTAATTTACAAAAAATTTAGTGAGAACTTATTGAGTAATTTACTGAGAATTTACAGGGACCTGAGAATTGAGCACTTAGGTGATTTAGAAAACATTAAATGAGTTGCTTAGGCAAAAGAAATGTCGTTAAGCTACAATTGCACCGTATATTCTCTTTCTTGGAGTCTAAGAAAGATTAGTTTGAGTTAAACTTGGCCGCTTAAGCTAATGAAACTAATAGTTGCCTAAGCTAGTTTGTTCTTAGAACAAAAGAGAGAGGGTTGGAGAAGCACGGAGAGAGTTAGAGGAAAACTTTCTTCTTGAGTGGTAGGAGAGAAAGTTAGAGAAAAGAAAAGGGATTAGGATGCAAATTAAAGGGAATTCAAGTTCATCCTCTTGGACTTGAGAATTGAACACTTTAGTGATTTAGAAAACTTTAAATGAGATGCTTAAGTTCGACTAATACGGTTTTGCACAATCACTAAGTAAAATCTTTTTTCTGGAGGCTTAGCAAGATTAGTTCGAGTTAAACTTGGCCACTTAAGCTAATGAAACTGTTCGTTGCCTAAGCTAATTAGTTCCTAGAAAAAAAGAGAGAGGGGCGGAGAGAGTTAGAGAGAAACTTTCTTCCTGAGAACTAGAAGAGATAGTTGGGGAAAAGGGAGATAAATAGAATGAAACTTACAGGGAATTGAAATTCATAGATTTGGATATGAGAATTGAACACTTAGGTGATTTAGATAACATGAAACGAGTTGCTTAAGTTAAACTATTAACGATAAGCTACAATTATTCCGTAAATTACCTTTCTTGGAGGCTAAGCAAGATAAGTTTGAGTGAAACTTGGTCTCTTAAGCCAATGAAACTGATAGCTGCCTAAGCTAATTAGTTTCTCCAATAAAAGAGCGAAGGTTCTAGAAGGACGGAGGGAGTTAGAGAAAATCTTTCTTCCACGGTGGTGGAAGAGAAAGCTTAGGCAAATAAAGGGAAATATGATGGGAATTGAAATTCAACTTTTTGGAATTGAGAATTGAACGCTTAGGTGATTTAGAAAACATTAAATGAGTTGCTTTGGTAAAGGTAATATCGTTAAGCTACCATTACTCCGTATATTCTCTTTCTTGGAAGCTAAGAAAGATTAGTTGGAGGTAAACTTAGCCACCTAAGCGAATGATACTAATAGTTGCCTATGCTAATTGGTTTGTAGAAGAAAAGATAGAAGGTTGAAGAAGGACAGAGAGAGTTAGGGAAAAAATAGGGAGCTAGAGAGACGATAGGGAATTAGGAAGAAAATTAAAGGAAATTCAAATTCATCCGTTTGGACTTGAAAACCGAACACTTAGGTGATTTAGAAAATATGAAATGAGTTGCTTAAGTTAAACTAATATCGTTAAGCTACAATTACCCCGTAAATTCTCAGTCTTGTAGGCTAATCAAGATTAGTTTGCGTGAAGCTTGGCCTCTTAAGATAATGACTAAGCTAATTTGTTTCTACAATAAAAGAGAGAACGTTCTAGAAGGACGGACGAAGAGAGTTAGAGAGAATCTTTCTTCCAGAGTGGTCGAGGAGAAAGTTAGAGAAAGGAAATGGAAATACGATGAAAAGTAAGGCGAATTCAGATTCATCCTTTTGGACTTGGGAATTGAGCACTTAGGTGATTTAGAAAACATTAAATGAGTTGCTTAGGTAAAAGTAATATCGTTAAGCTACAATTAGGGAATCCTGGGGAAGAAAGTAGAGCCCCTCTCTCTAGATTCTTGAGAGAGAAAGCTCCCCCCTGGTGGCAATGGTCTGGTGCATTATTTGGCCAGTTGTTTAGCTCCTCTACCCATTTCTGAGGGGTGAGTGAGTATGTATTTCAGATTGTGCGATAGTTCAGGCGCTGCCTTTCAAAAGTTTTGGAGGTGGGCCTGCAACGTTAAGTTTGTGAGTCATCTCCGGTTAGTTCAGAGCCTCTACAGTGCGTGGTTGGTCATGAATGACAGGGTGGTTTTTGGTTTGGTTTTGCAGGTGCGTTATCACCGGCCGGTTTGTGTTAGTCCGTTATCATGGTGTTGCTGCCGGAGTCTGTTTTTGTGGCTCGGTTATGGCAAACTTTGATTCGGCGTTGGTTTGTGTTGCTTCTGTGGTGAGAGTTTCATTCTTCTCGTAGCAGGTGTGGGATGTTAGCTCGCTAATCTGGTATGCTTGAAGGTGGAGTTGCCAGTTGATGATCCCATGAGCTACGGGTGGTGTCGTGTAAATGACGCGTGGGTTTCCGTTCTGCGTCCGTCGTTCTTGGCTTCAAGCGTGTACTGTTGATGGGTTCTTCACCAACGGTGCATCTGTTTTGGAGTCAGATGTTGGGCTGGGTTACTACCACGGTGGATTTCCAGTTCGTGAGAAACTCATGGTCGTCGATAAGCTGCGGTCGGCGGGGCTGGGCTTCGCTGTGTGTCGTGATTGTTTGCTATACCTTGCCGTGTTCTGGCCGTTGGTACATTTGTTTTTTGATGCACGTGTTCTGAAGGAGATGAAGTGGGTTTCACGAGCCTTGGGCGCGTGGGATTATGACTGATGTGTTTGGACGTGTGATGAGTGCTATAATGCAGCTACGCAGTAGGTTGCACCTTGGCTCACGATTTTGGGGAGGCCTGTTGTTTCAGACATGGTGTAGGTATGTGAGTGGTATATATAATATGTGTATATATAATATGTTATATATAAGTCTTGGTTAGTGGAGTTGCCTTTTTGGTTCAAACGTGGGGCAGGTTGTTTGTGAGTGCTATATATAATATTTTATATATACATTTTGTTAGTGGAATCCACCTGTGGGCTTTGAAGAAATTTTGAAGTGTTGGTCATCACCACACGTGGGTCTAGTTTGGGGAATGCCGTGGGTGTTTTTGTTACCGTGTGGAAAAGGTTGCAGTGGATATATTAGATATTTATTTATATAATATTGTTTAGCTGGGCCACCTTGGGTTGGAGTGCTTCAAATTACAGTGATGCTGTGTTTGGGGGCGTGAAGTGGAGTGGCAGTGGGCAAATTTTGGGCCCACGGCAAAGTTGATTTTATGAAGAAATCGTGTGGGGCCCATTTGGACTTCATGGCTATTTTATTAAATGGGTCTACTTTCCACGGTTATGGATTTTTTTTTGGGGCCCGCGGTGCAATTTCTATCTGTCAGTATGGACTATCTGTGGGCTGGTTTATTGGTGTAGAAAGTGGGTTTATTCTTGGGCTCATTATTTTTGTGGGCCCTGCTTTTGGGTGTGCTCGTTTATTTCTGTTTAGCCACATTACAGCGTACTATTTATAGTTGATTTTTTCATCTTGATTGATCATGTGATCCTCATGTGACTCGATACGAGGTGAGTTTTGAGCCATCTCCGCCAAGAGTGATTGAGGGGTCACTGCTATGGGGAATAGTGGTTCGATGACTTGCTGAGTTAGAGACTGGGAGATGAGCGGGAGGATAGCTACCGGTTATGGTTGCTTCTTGTCTTCATGTGACCCATCCTAATTGATTATATTGCCACGCCTGACATGGAGTGAAGGGCACACTGCCGTGGGGTTTGAGGCTTGTGATCTACCAAGGAAGGGACTGGGGGATGTGATGTTTGATCTTATGCGATTTTTGACTATGTACTGGGCTGTTGCTATGGGGCTATTGGTTTTTTGCAACAACTCCCAAGACCGTTGATTATGGTTACCGCTCGTGCTAGCTTCATGTGACTCTGTCGAGATGTGTCGTGGGGTAGATTTTTTCCTCTGTTATGGCTTTGGTTAAGTGGCTAGGATGTCACGGCTGTGAGGAGTGGAAGGCTTACTGGACTCCATGTGCTCATCTTCAGTAGAGACTGGCGGCTTGTGAGGGAGGCTATCCTTTTGATTTGGGCTTGTGGGTTGCAGCTTTGTGTGTTTGTTTGTTATGATTAATTAGCTTTGTGGTGTTTGTTTGTACCTTTGCCCATATATCCACCCCAAGTTTCCATCTATTATCTCTGATGGTAGGGGTTACTTTGGGGACAAAAGGATATATGGGCAAAGTTGGGTTATTTTGTTTATCTGTTGTTCTTGCGTTTCTCCCCCCCATCTTAGGGGTGCTTTAGTTTTATGTTGGTTATGTAATCTTTTATTTATCTGTTGTTGGGCGTACCTGGGGTATGCCCCTTGTAAACTTGTATATTTCATCGTCTTTATTTTATGACTTACTTACCCAAAAAAAAGTTAAGCTACAATTACTCCGTATATTCTCTTTCTTAGAGGCTAAGAAAGATTAGTTTGAGCTAAACTTGGCCACCTAAGCAAATGATACTAACAGTTGCCTAAGCTAATTAGTTCCTAGAGCAAAAGGGAGAAGGTTAGAGAAGGACGGAGAGAGGAAGAGGAAAAGGAGAAGGCTAGGGAAATGAAAGGGAATTGAGATGAAATTTAACGGGAATTCAAATTCGTCTGTTTGGGCTTGAGAACTGAACACTTAGGTGATTTAGAAAACATGAAATGAGTTGCTTAAGTTAAACTAATATCGTTAAGCTACGGTTACTCCGTAAACTCTCTTTTCTTGGAGGCTAATCAAGATTAGTTTGCGTGAAACTTGGCCTCTTAAGATAATGACTAAGCTAACTTGTTCCTACAATAAAAGAGAGAACGTTCTAGATGGACGGAGAGAGTTAGAGAGAATCTTTGTTCCTGAGTGGTAGGGGAGAAAGTTAGAAAAAAGAAATGGAAATACGAAGAAAATTAAGGCGAATTCAAACTCAAATTGTTTCATAAGCTTAAGTGGCCAAGTTTAACTCAAGCTAATCTTGCTTAGCCACTAAGATAGCGAACTTTATGAGTTATTGTAGCTTAACGATACTAGTTTAACATAAGCACCTCATTTAAGATTTTCTAAATCACCAAGGTATTCAATTCTCAATTTCACAAAAATTGAATTTGAATTCTCTTTGAATTTCCTCCTATTTCCCTTTCTTTTCTCTAACTTCTCTTCTAGCTCTCAAGAAGGAAAGTTTCTCTGTAACTCTCTCCGTCCTTCTGCTTCCTTCTCTCTTTTGTTCTATAAACTAATTAGCTTAGGTGAGTAATTGTTACATAACCCTAAGTGGCGGAGTTTAACTCAAACTATCCTTGCTTGGCCTCTAAGAAAGAGAATTTTCTGTAGCTCAACGATATTAGTTTAATATAAGAACTTCATTTAAGGTTTTTGAAATCGCCTAAGTGTTCAATTCTCGAGTCCAAAAGGTTGAATTTGAATTCCCTTTGATTTTCTTCCTATTTCTCTTTCTTTGCTCTAACTTTCTCTTCGAGCTCTCAAGAAGAAAGTTTCTCTGTAACTCTCTCCTTCCTTCTCCTTCTTTCTCCTTTGGTTCCAGAGACAAATTAGTTGTGGTAACTAATTATTTCATAAGCTTAAGTGGCCAAGTTTAACACAAACTAATCTTTCTTACCCTCTAAGAAAGAGAATTTTCCAAGTAATTTTAGCTTGACGATATTAGTTTTACTTCAGCAACTCGTTTAACGATTTCGAAATCACCTAAGTGTTCAATTCTCTAGTCCAAAAGGATGAATTTGAATTTCCATTTTGTTCCAATTTCTCTTTCTTTGCTCTTACTTTCTCTTCTAGCTCTCAAGAAAATAGTTTCTCCGTAACTTTCTCCGTCCTTCTCCTTCCTTCTCTCTTTTGCTCTAGAAACTAATTAGCTTAGGAAACTAATTGTTTCATAGGATTAAGTGGCCAATTTTAACTCAAACTAAGCCCTCTAGGAAATGGAATTTTTTGAGTGATTGTAGCTTAACGATACTAGTTTCACTTAAGAACCACATATAAGGTTTTCTAAATCACCTACGTGTTCAAATCTCAAGCCAGAAAATATTGAATTTGAATTCCTTTTGATTTTCTTCTTATTTCTCTTTCTTTTCTATAACTTTCTCTGCTAGCCCACAAGAAGAAATTTCTCTGCAACTTTCTCCGTCCTTCTCCTACCTTATTTCTTTTGTTCTACGAACTAATTAGGTTTGGTAACTAATTGTTTCATAAGCTTAAGTGGCCAAGTTTAACTCAAACTAATCTTGCTTAGCCTCTAAGAAAGTTTCTCTGTAACTTTCTATGTCCTTCTCACTCCTTCTCTCTTTCATTCTAGAAACTAATTAGCTTAGTCATAAACTTAGGTCGCCAAGTCTGACTAGAACTAATCTTGCATAATCTCTAAGAAATAGAATTTTCTGAGTAATTGTAGCTTTTTTTTTGGGTGAATAAGTAATTGTAGCTTAACGATATTGGTTTAACTTATTCACCCAAAAAAAGATATTGGTTTAACTTAAGCACCTCATTTAAGGTTTTCTAAATCACATAAGTGCAAGCCCAAAAGGTTGAATTTGAATTCCCTTTTATTATCTTCCTGTTTCTCTTTCTTTTCCTTGACTTTCTCTTCTAGCTCTCAAGAAGAAAGTTTCTCGGTTACTTTCTCTGCCCTTCTCCTTCGTTCTCTCTTTTGTTCTAGAAACTAATTAGCTCAGACAACCAATTGTTTTCATAACCTTAAGTGGGGAAGTAGAACTCAAACTAACCTTGCTTTGCCTCTAAGAAAGAGAATTTCTGAGTAATTCTAGCTTAACAGTATTAGTTTAACTTAAGCACCTCATTTAAGGTTTCTGACTCACCTAACTGTTCAATTCTCAAGACCGAAATTGTCAATTTGAACTCCCTTTCATTTTCTTCCTATTTCTCTTTCTTTTCTCCGACTTTCTCTTCTATCTCTCAAGAAGATAGTTTATCTAGAAGTTTCTCTGTCCTTCACTTTCCTTCTTTCTTTTGTTCTAGGAACTTTGCCTTCCTTCTTTCTTTTGTTCCAGGAACTAATTTGCTTTGGCAACTAATTGTTTCATAAGCTTAAGTGGCCAAGTTTAACTCAAACTAATCTTGCTTGGCCTCTAATAAAGAGATTTTTCTGAGTAATTCTAGTTTAACGATATTAGTTTAATCTAAGCACCTCATTTAAGGTTTTCTAAATCATCTAAGTCTTCAATTCTCAAGTCCAAAAGGATGAATTTGAATTTCTTTTGATTTTGTTCCTCTTTCTCTTCCATTTCCCTGACTTTCTCTTCTAGCTCTCAAGAAGAAAGTTTCTCTACAACTTTCTCCGTCCTTCTCTCTTTTGTTCTAGAAACTAATCAACTTAGCTAACTAATTGTTTTATAAGCTTAAGTAGCCAAGGTTAACTCAGACTAACCTTGCTTAGCCTCTAAGAAAGAGAATTTTATGTGTAATTGTAGCTTAACGATATTTAAGGTTTTGTAAATCATCTAAGTGTTCAATTCTCAAGTCAAAAATGATGAAGTTGAATTTCCTTTGTTTTTTTTCCTATTTCTCTTTCCTTTCTCTAACTCTCTCTTCTAGCTCTCAAGAACAAAGTTTCGCTGTAACTTTCTCTGTCCTTCCTTCTTTTTTTCAAGATACTAATTAGCTTAGGTAACTAATTGTTTCGTAAGCTTAATAATTGGCCAAGTTTAACTCAAACTAATCTTGCCTAGCCTATAAGAAAGGGAATTTTCTGTGTAACTATAGCTTAATCATGTTAGTTTAACTTAAGCAACCCATTAAATATTTTCTAAATCACCTTAGTGTTCAACTCTCACGTCCAAAATGATGAATTTGAATTCCTTTTGACTCGTTTTTGTTTTTTTTTTCCCTTTCTATTTCTCATTCTTTTCTCTAACTTTCTCTTCTAGCTCTCAAGAAGATAGTTTATCTGTATCTTTCTCTGTCCATCTTCTTCCTTCTCACTTTTGTTCTAGAAACTAATTAGCTTAGGTAACTAACTGTTTCATCAGCTTAAGTGCCAAAAGTTTAAATCAAACTAATTTTCCTTAGCCTCTAACGAAGAGAATTGTCTGAGTAATTGTAGTTCAACGATATTAATTTATAACTTAGACACCTCATTTATGGTTTTCTAAATCACCTAAGTGTTCAATTTTCAAGTCCGAAAGGATGAATTTGAATTCCGGTTGATTTTCGTCCAATTTCTCTTTCTTTTCTATGACTTTCTCTTCTTGCTCTCAAGAAGAAAGTTTCTCTGTAACTTCCTTCGTCCCTCTCCTTCCTTCTCTCTTTTGTTCTAAAAACTAATTAGGCTTGGTAAATAATTGTTTCATAAGCTTAAGTGACCGAGTTTAACTGAAACTAATCTTGCTTAGCTTCTAAGATACAGAATTTTCTAAGCAATTGTAACTTAACGATACTCGTTTAAGTTAAGTACCTCATTTATGGTTTTCTAAATCAACTAAGTGTTCAATTCTTAAGTCAGAAAGGATGAATTTGAATTCTTTTCAATTTTCTTCATATTTCCCCTTCTTTGCACTAACCTTTTTTTTTTTCCAGCTCCGAAGAAGGAAGTTTCTCTGTAACTCTCTCCGTCCCTCTCCTTCCTCCTCTCTCTTCTGTTCTACGTACTCATTAGCTTAGGTAACAAATTGTCTCATAAGCTTAAGTGGCCAAGTTTAACTCAAGCTAATCTTGCTTAGCCACTAAGATAGCGAACTTTTTGAGTTATTATAGCTTAACGATATTATTTTAACATAAGCACCTCATTTAAGATTTTCTAAATCACCAAGGTATTCAATTCTCAATTTCACAAAAATTGAATTTGAATTCTCTTTGAATTTCCTCCTATTTCTCTTTCTTTTCTCTAACTTCTCTTCTAGCTCTCAAGAAGGAAAGTTTCTCTGTAACTCTCTCCGTCCTTCTGCTTCCTTCTCTCTTTTGTTCTATAAACTAATTAGCTTAGGTGAGTAATTGTTTCATAACCCTAAGTGGCGGAGTTTAACTCAAACTATCCTTGCTTGGCCTCTAAGAAAGAGAATTTTCTGTAGCTCAACAATATTAGTTTAATATAAGAACTTCATTTAAGGTTTTTGAAATCGCCTATGTGTTCAATTCTCGAGTCCAAAAGGTTGAATTTGAATTCCCTTTGATTTTCTTCCTATTTCTCTTTCTTTGATCTAACTTTCTCTTCGAGCTCTCAAGAAGAAAGTTTCTCTGTAACTCTCTCATTCCTTCTCCTTCTTTCTCCTTTGGTTCCAGAAACAAATTACTTGTGGTTACTAATTATTTCATAAGCTTAAGTGGCCAAGTTTAACGCAAACTAATCTTGCTTACCCTCTAAGAAAGAGAATTTTCTTAGTAATTTTAGCTTGACGATATTAGTTTTACTTTCAGCAACTCGTTTAATGATTTCGAAATCACCTAAGTGTTTTTCGATTGCGGCGGCATTACAACGGGGACATGCTGCAATACAACAAAACGGTCTATTTCCGTGCCCCTGACCATACAACCAGTTCGTGGGTCACCACTAGACCACAGGAAAACATCTTCAAACTTAGTCGTATACGCAGGATTAGGAAACCGATCCAACACAACGACAAATTCACACTGTCCATTATCAAGTATAGCAGATGGATCAATGGCCACAGTTTGTTCCGCAGTCTGAGTAGGGGCATCACGCATGTCGCTTTCGAGACCAGGCATATCAACAGCAACTTCGGAGAGACCGCCAGTTTGACGTAAAACTACACCTTGGATGTAGAGCCCTGACAGATTCAATTTTCGGGATAGTCGTTCATCCCTTTCAGTACCAACCTCCGGCAAATCGAAATTGAAAAAATGAGGCTCATCGTACGGGAGAAAATCGTCAATCCTCCAGATAAAATCACACAACGATTTGGACGTGAATCATTTTTTTTGTAATAACTATGTTTCCGTAGTTTAAAATAACTTCGACCGGAAACACCAGATCTGCTGGATGTTGTCCAACGGTGACTAAAATTTAATTTAGTTCTGGCGGTATATGGACGCTGTTGCGAAAAACGGAAAGTAGTCACCATAATCGATGATGGAACCCCACCATTAAATACAGCACATCGATTTTGTTTTATAGGCGTAAAATGTTGACCGTGTCATGGGTCAACGTAAACAGTTCATATTTTTAAATCAGGTTCCTGTATAACGTATGGCACAAAATAATAACAAATCACCCACGATACAGAAAAATCAAGACGTGGGCCATACGTAGGTTAACTGTTTACACCATCAGCTTGTGCTTGCCTTTAAATTCAAATTTCCTGCTTGCGCTTGCCTTTTTCAGATATTTAATCCTGGCCGCAGATCTGGGCGCGGAGCGGAAGCCTTAGACGACAACACGCCGCGAATTGCGGAGGGGAGCACTAATCAGGGGACGACACGTGGCGCGGGGGGAGCGTCCCAGGTAATATTAGTGGGACGCTCCGGGGAACCTATATAACTCACTCTCTAACTCTCTTCCAGCAGTAAAGTTTTTTAGAGAGTGACTTGCGTTATCCGAGAGAGTAAGTGACGTCATCGAGAGTGAGTTATGGCATCAATGCGACGTCGTTTTAGAGACTTCGGCTTACATTAATTGTTCTCCCATCTCTATGAAATTGGATATATAAGAACATGCATTAGCCATTGATGCCCCATATGAGAATTGTGTGCCTGACAATTCTAACACATTGCTGCGCTATCATAATGTCTAAAGAAATACAACAAGCCGATCTTACAGATAATCTCCACGAAAATGAAGAGGGCGATTTGGAAACCCAAATCATAGACGCGACATCAAACGTGCCGGTATCCAACATTTTTTTTTTTTTTTTTGGGTAAGTAAGTCATAAAATAAAGACAATGAAATTTACACGTTTACAAGGGGCATACCCCAGGCACGCCCAACAACAAATAAAAAAAAAAAAAAAAAAACAAATATAACCAATATAAACTACCACTGCAACCCCTAAAAATAGGGAGGACAAGCAAGAACAATAAAAATACAGAAAAACCCCAACTCTGCCCATATATCCTCTTTATCCTCAAGTAACCCCTACCATCAAAGATAATAGATGGGAACTTGAGGTGGATATATGGGCAGAGATTTTTTTGGGTGAATAAGTCATAAATTAAAAACACAGAAAATTACAAATATACAAGGGGCATGCCCCAGGCCCTAACCAAAGAAACAAAGAAAACAAATGAACATAACCAACCTAGATCAACACGCTAAGGATACAAAAGAACCAAAAATAATAAACATGCCTAACGAACAGTCCACACACACCGACACAGACCCGAACATACAAAAATGTTCATATGTCCCATAATAAACATATGGGAAATATGAACACAATCAGCCAGGTTTGGGACCATACAGACCAGCTTAAACATGCACATCCCGCAGTTAAAGCATAAGACCAAAAAATACAGCATGCAATCATCAGACTTTGATAACCAAATAATAAAATAAATAATAAACAAAAAGTTCATCACGTTCTGGGCATTTCCAGCAGCCATAGTTAGCAAAAAAAACTGAAGTCCATCTCTTGGCTGTCCCATTTAGCAGAGAACTTAGAATGCTATTCACAGATAATGCTCCTGTGCAAAAGAGGAACATGTCGAAAGAAGACCAAGGATAGCTCACAAGCGTACCATAACCCACAGTACGAAACCCAAAAAGCAGCAAAACAGAAATACCGTGCACATCCCGCACGGATAGGCCAAAAAGAATTAAACATAGCAAACCATCTATAATGTCCAAACCTAAGAAGACAAAATAAACGAAAAGAAAGACAATCTTCCCACCAGAGGCGCTACAAGCAGCCATAACCACACACCAAGAAACTTTTAAAACCGAGGCAATTGTACCAGCAGACCAGCAATACCCATAGAGACACAGCTGACCTCCCATGCCACCCATGCCTTGCTTACACTCTGTAGTAAACCCTGCATTGTGTAACTTGAAGACATTACAACCAAATGAAGAAAGAAAACCATGCTTCAGGAACATAATAATAGAGCTCACAATATAGGACCTCACAACACTCAACCCACAATATAGGAACTCACACCACTCAATAACAGCATCCTTAGCCTGCATATAAAAAATTACTATATATATAAACATTAGTACAAAACAATTTGGGAACTGGATTCACTCAACCCACAATAAGCTACTGAAAGTGTTTGTTTCTCACAACACTCAACTCTCAAGAGAAATCCGTAAGCACAGCAACTGCAAATATGAGCAAACAGTTAGTAAACAAATTTTGCTCCCCTTCACTCAACCCTCATGTAGAGGAACTCACATCACTCAGCAGCCCTCCCATTCCTGACAGAGGAAAGGGGCTTCAAGACATTTTCAGGCAAATTCCAATGAGTTAGAAACCATTTATCCCCTGGAGATCTGGGAAAGGTATTAACAGAAAGTAATCTCCCCCTAACCATGTGAATAATAGATTTGATCACAACCTGTACAGGTTTAGAGACATTACTGAATTTCCTGTTATTCCTCTCAAGCCAAAGATTGTAAACAGTGCACATCAAAGCCAACTTAAGGACATGAGCTCTGAGAGATTTACCCTTAGTTTCTCCTGTAGCATGAGTAATGATCCCAGGCCAATGAAGATCTGGCCAGTTAACATTGCATTTACCCTGAATAGCTTGCCAAACATTTGACGAGAATATGCAATCAAAAAAGAGATGAGAATGACTTTCATTGGGATCCTGGCAAAAGGAACAGGTTGTGATAACCCCAAAAGCAGACACTCTATCACCAGTATTAAGCCTCTCCTGGATAGCAAGCCAGACAATAAAGCTAACCTTAGGTATTTTATGGGAGCCCCAGACAAAATCATGCCAAGCTACCTTGGCAAACTTACTTCTCCAGTGATGCCAGGTAGACTTGATGGTGAATTCCCCATCAGAAGTGAGGGTCCAACTAAGAAGGTCATTTTTAGAGGAATCAGGTCTACAACTCTCAGGGGTAGACGAGATCCACTCTTGAATCTCCCATGAATTAGGGAAAGGCCAATGCCAAGAGTTACCACGAACAATTTGACTAACTTTGGTCTCACTATTAAAGCCAGAATCATACTGAATTCTATCCCCATATCTATCCCAAAGGGGCCCAAGAGGATGCCAATTATCATACCAAAGGAATGTGGAGTCACCCTTACCTATCTTGTGGAGAATAAGAGGGGAGACAATATTCCTAAGAGACAATAGCTTCCTCCAAACCCAAGAAGGGTCACTAGGAGTTTTGACGTGCCAGAAACTTCTACCCTTTAGTAAGTACGATTTTATCCATTGGCACCACATAGATTGTTCCCCCCCGGAAAATAGAAACCAAATGTGTTTGGCAATAGCAGCCCTATTCCAAATCTCAATGGATTTAAAACCCAGACCGCCCTCATTTTTAGGAGCACACACCTTGTCCCACGCAACTTTAGCACTATGCTTTTTGAGCTCAGTACCAGACCAAAGAAACGCCCGAAGGATACTCTCAATCTCCTTAACCACCTTCTTAGGAAGGATGAAAAGAGAAGACCAATACACTTGCATAGAAAAGAGAATGGTCTGAATGAGCTGGCCTCTTCCAGCATATGACAGAATCCTGTTAGTCCAGCTCTTAACCCTTTTAGTGATTCTATCAGTGAGTTGGTTACAGTCAACCGCTCTTAACTTAGTAGTAATGAGAGGAACCCCAAGATATTTAACAGGGAGGGTCCCTTCACTAAACTTAGCAACTCTAAGGATCGACTCTCTCAACTCATGGTTGCAACCAGAGAAGTAGATATTGCTCTTGTTAGAGCTAGGAGTAAGGCCAGAGAGACTACTAAACTCATCAAGGCCAGCCATGATAAGTTCAACCGTGGGGACATCCCCTCTACAAAAAATCATAAGATCATCAGCAAAACAGAGGTTAACAATTCTAGTTTTGTCACACCGCCAATGAAACTTGAAAGCCGGAAGATGAGACTTTTCAGCAAAAATCCTAGCAAGAATTTCCATGGCTAGGACAAAAAGGTAAGGGGACATGGGATCACCTTGTCTAAGCCCCCTAGCACCTCTAAAATAGCCATGCAGGCTACCATTGATACTGATAGAGAAGGAAGGGCTAGTAATGCACGCTTGTATCCAAGACACCATAATAGGAGGAAAGCCCATAGCTCGAAGAATGTCAATGATAAACTCCCATCTAACGCTATCATAAGCTTTCATAATGTCCACTTTCATGGCACACTTAGGGGTAGGGGAACCTCTATGGTACCCTCTCAGCAGCTCTTGGGAAAGGAAAATATTATCAGATATTTTCCTACCAGAAACAAATGCGGACTGAACAGGATCAATCAGATCAGGGAGAACTGTTTTAACCCTATTAGCAATAATTTTCGCAATGCACTTGTAAATGGTATTACAGCAAGATATAGGCCTATAGTCCCCAACTTTTACAGGGTTAGGAACTTTAGGAATAAGAGCGATAATGGTACTATTGACTTCAGAGAGTAACCGACCAGACTCAAAGAATGTTCTAATGGCTTGGGTGACCTCTCTACCAACAACATCCCAGGAGCTCTTAAAGAAGCCAGCAGAAAACCCATCAGGGCCAGGGGCCTTATTGGGTTTTAACGACCAGAGGACTTCTTTAATCTCCTTATCAGACACAGGACTAGCAAGCAACAAAGATTGGTCATGAGACAGCTTAGTTTTCACCAGAGAATTAATCCTAGCAAAACCATTGTAGTGATCATCAATAGGCTTGCCAAATAAACCAGTAAAGAAGCTAATGAAAGCATCTTGAATATCCTCCGGCTTAGTAGTTCTAAGCCCATCATGACTCTCAATACAGAGAATTTTACCCCGATTAATGTTGCCTTTAATAGACCTAAAGAAAAACTTGCTATTACTATCCCCCAAACCAAGCCACTGGATCCTAGACTTTTGGCGGGCCAAGCTTTCTTCAGCAGCACTAAGATCCACATACTGTTTGTAGAGACTCTTTTCAAGTGTTTGTAGAACAGGATTGCCAGGATCCTTATCCAACTTCCACTGAACAGAATTTAACTCCGAACTCGTAGCCAGGACTCTAGTAGAGATATCACTAAAATCCTTTTTGTTCAAAGCTTTAAGACCAGGCTTCAAGTCGCGGAGTTTTTGACAAATACGAAACATAGGAACCCCAGGGATATACTGGTTCCACACCTCAGACACAGTAGGAATAAAGTTTTCATGGTGAGCCCAAAAATCAAAAAACTTAAATGGTTTCTTAAAAGAGGCCCCATCAGTAGAGACAGTAACCACTGCCGGGGAGTGATCAGAGACAGAAGAGGGATGAAAATAAGCAGAGGAAGCTGAGAAAGAATCAAGCCACGATTCATTCACCAGAACTCTATCAATTTTAGTTGCAATATAAGCCCCACTGTCTCTTTTATTAGCCCAAGTGAATTGGCAACCACCATAAGATAAATCCACCAATTCAGATTGAAGAATGTGAGAATTTAAAGCTTCTTTTTCACTAGACCACACAGATGAGCCACCAAACTTCTCAGACCCATACCGAATAGCATTAAAATCACCTAACATAATCAGAGGGTCTTTGGACAGCAGACAAGCGGTCCTGACCATGTATTCAAAAAACTCCTTCCTAACAATATGCCTATTATCGGTATAAACAAAACAGGCTTTAAAAACAGCATCTTTCGCAAAATCAGTGATTTCACACAGCAAAAATTGATCAGATGACTCAATTAATTTAACTGAACAAAAAGTAGTATCCCAGCATACACAAATTCTCCCAGTTTGAGTAGGAAGTGAGTTAGTCAAAAAGGACCAATTATTTAAACAAGATGATAAAATACGATTTTCATTTGTAGCTTTTATTTTGGTCTCCAAAATGCCCAAGACCTTAATATCTTCACGGTTCAAAATTTTTTTAACTTCTTTATGCCTAGAAGGGTCATTAAACCCTCTAACATTCCATGATGCAATTTTAAAAGTCATTGGAAACAACAAAAAATTTTACTAACCCACTCTCAAACTAAACTGGGACTTACCTTTGTTTCTTCTTCTGGCTCTTTTTGCCCTTGCCAGAGGAGCTACTTTTTGCAGATTGAGTTTGTTTTGCCTGCTCTTCTATTGGAACAACTTTTTTTGGTGTAGTACCCTTTAAATTTTCCACTTTCTTGATTAGCTCTGTATCATGTGGTAGGACCAACTTAGTAAGCGCCATCAACTCCTTCTGAAGCTCATCCAGCCCCTCAAGGGTGGGAACAGACTGCTCCCCAGGACTAACCCCCTGATCAGTTTCCTTAAGCCCCTCACTTAGGTCCTCCACTTCCACTGCTGTAGGTGGAAGGCTCTGACCAGTTTCGTGAGTTTCTTGAGTAGCCTCCTCTTGCACTTCTAGTTGCTCCAAGGTAGGGTCCCCCACCTTCCTTTTACCCTTGGCTTTCACTGTACTCCATCCCGGATCAGGATGATCTTCAGTCTCCTTTTGAAGGGAAATCAAATGGGCTACTTGGGTCTTCACACACTTAGTAGTATCATGACCAAAAGCTATGCAGTGGTCACATTTGGGAGGAAGCCCTTGATATTCCACGTGGATAACCACCTCTTCACCCCCGCAGTTGGCTCTAAACATAGACGGCAGTGTGGAACTAGCATCAGCTTCTACACAAACTCTAGCAAAAGAAACCCGGCTTCCCTTCTCTGTAAGATTATCCATAAACAACGGAATTCCCACTGCACTCGCAATACGGCTAAGCCCATCACTGTCCCAGTATTCAAAGGGGACATTAAAAAATTTAGCCCACACAGGGACTTTAGTTGCTTTTTCCTTAGTCAATTTCATCATCCTGGTCCACTTCTTGAGAAAGAGATTGAAGCCCCCTATGTACCATGGACCCCCTTCAAGGACAGAGCTACAACAGTCTGGATTATCGAAGATAAAGAAACTAAATCCCTCAGTATTAACCAGAACTTCTTTCAACCCCTTACTTTTCCACAAACCAAAAGCACTATTGCGTAAATAGTTGAAAGAAACTCCCTTATCCAGAAAATAACCCACCAAACACGAGTCCCATTTTTCTAAAGGATTAGGTCTAGGGGGCAGATCCACACTAACAGCACCCTCATTACGAATTGGTGGAACATACCTCAACGGAACATTGGACCGAAGTGAAGGCGACGCTATTTCTGCCCAGGATTTGGTGTTTGGTTGCCCGTGACCACCCCCGCGTCCTCTCCCTCCTCTACCTCCTCTGACTGCAAAACTACCTCCCCGAGGAGGATCAACCTCATCACGAACCTGTACGGGCTCCTCAGAGGGGTTCCGATCATATACCACTTCAATCTGATGAACTCCGATGGACGGAGATCGGTTGTCTTCCATCGTGGCAAGAGACGGATCTGACTGTAACGTCTCCGTTTCCCCCTGAGCGCGAGAATCACTACGATTTTTTGCCACCACAATGCTATCCGGAAGATTTTGAAACAGATACACACAAAATAACACCACTAAGCTAATAAACAAAAGCAGATATAGACCAAACAACAACCCTCAAGCCGAGTCAAAGATAATAATCAACCCCACAAGCCCCCAGTCTCTGTTGCAGATAAAACATGGAATCCAATAAGCAACCCACTCCTCACAGCCGTGACATCCAAGCCACTAATCCCAAGCCATGACGGAGGATAAGATCTACCCCATGAGACATCCCAGCAGAGTCACATGAAGCTAGCACGATCATAAAAACCATAAGCCACGGACCAGGGAGTTGAAGTGAAAAGACAGTAGCCCCTCAGCAACAAAACCAATACACAGCCAGCAAAATCATGAGATCAATCATCACATCCCCCAGTCCCATCCTTAGTAGATCACAAGCCTCAAACCCCACGGCAGTGGGCCCACACTCCATGTCAGGCGTGGCAGTACGATCAATTAGGACGGTCACATGAAAATAAGAAGCAACCAGAAAACCGATAGCTATCCTCCCGCTCATTTCCCAGTCTCTAACTCGGTTGGTTATCAAACCACTGTTCCCCATAGCCGGTATCCAACATACCAATCTATAATCCAAAGATAGGCGATACAATGTGGCAAAAACTCACGTTTAAGTTTATGATGATTGACAAATGCAAGATAAGCTACAGGCCACAGTGTCCGTTTAATTCCACCGGCCGCGTCGAAGTTGAAATACGAGACACACGGCTACGAGCGGATGATCAATTACAGGCCCGCTTTACGTTTCCAGTTACATTCCCAGTAGACATAACATATTTTGGAAACGCCTATGCTGCTACAGATAAAAAAGGATGTCCATGGACAGGGTCCTACAAATTGCTACAAACAAACATCAACGATGATGTGAAATATTGCAAAATGAAAGCAACATTGGCTTTCCAAACATCATCGTTCCCAGAGGAAATTGCTTATCGGCCACCATTAATAACTGTTTTGTCCAAGGTATTCAACAACAGCCACGTGGATATTTGGCACGTGGAGCGCAAAGTGACGAAGGCAAGACAAACACGCAGCAATTCCGAATCACATTTTCGATCCACAAAGACATTGTCAGCACCGATGGGCCAATACGGTTCAACGGCCCAAAGAATAATGGCGGCACGAATGTTAGCAAGTTCAATTCGAGATGGGCCTGAATCATTCAGTTGGCGCGACATAATTTTGCCGACCCAGGGCCCATCAATAATCCACACTGGGCCAAATAATCAGCCTAGCGGCCCAGTTGACATAGGCCCATCAGTAAGCGAGGGCAGATCCAATAACTCAGAATCATCAAAACTCACTACAGACAACGCGGCTAAATTAATAGGAGAAGCTGTAAAAGCCGCACTGGAAGGATCCACATCAGCCTAGAAAGCAAATGTACAACGGAGACAATTGTAAAATAATTTGTAACCAATATTTGTATTAATAAGAAATTATTTTACTAGTAACAATATTTCAATCTATAATTCAAATGCGCGCTTACAATCGATTTTGTGCGACATTCCCACACAAAATGACAAATAATTGCGTTTTTTACAATATTATTGTACGCACCGTTCAGTTGACCTAAACTATCTCGGAATTCGGACACAACATTTTTTCCAATGTTGATAAATGTTTTAACGCCTTGACGGCTAACAACTGGATATTCATTCGATTGCGGGGGCATTGCAACGGGGACCCGCCGCAATACAACAAAACGGTCTATTTCCGTGCCCCTGACCATACAACCAGTTTGTGGGTCACCACTGGACCACAGGAAAACATCTTCAAACTTAGGCGTATACGCAGGATTAGGAAACCGATCCAACACAACGACAAATTCACACTGTCCATTATCAAGTATAGCAGATGGATCAATGGCCACAGTTTGTTCCGCAGTCTGAGTAGGGGCATCACGTATGTCGCTTTCGAGACCAGGCGTATCAACAGCAACTTCGGAGAGACCGTCAGTTTGACGTAAAACTACACCCTGGATGTAGAGCCCTAGCAGCTTCAATTTTTAGGATAGTCGTTCATCCCTTTCAGTACCAACCTCCGGCAAATCGAAATGGAAAAAATGAGGCTCATCATACGGGAGAAAATCGTCAATCCTTCAGATAGAATCACACAACGATTTGGACGTGAATCGTTTTTTTTTGTAATAACTATGTTTCTGTAGTTTAAAATAACTTCGACCGGAAACACCAGATCTGCTGGATGTTGTCCAACGGCGACTAAAATTTAATTTAGTTCTGGTAGTATATGGACGCCGTTGCGAAAAACGGAAAGTAGTCACCATAATCGATGATGGAACCCCACCATTAAATACAGCACATCGATTTTGTTTTATAGGCGTAAAATGTTGACCGTGACATGGGACAACGTAAACAGTTCATATTTTTAAATCAGGTTCCTGTATAACGTATGGCACAGAATAATAACAGATCACCCACGATACAGAAAAATCAAGACTTGGGCCATACGTAGGTTAACTGTTTACACCATCAGCTTACGCTTGCCTTTAAATTCAAATTTCCCGCTTGCGCTTGCCTTTTTCAGATATTTAATCCTGGCCGCAGATCTAGGAGCGAATCTAGGAACGGCACATGCCTTTTTAGATTTTTAATCCTAGCCGCAGATCTGGGCGCGGAGCGGAGCCACTAGCCGACAACACGCCACAAAATGCGGAAGGAAGCACCAATCGGGGGACGACACGTGGCGCGGGGGGGAGCGTCCCAGGTAATATTAGTGGGACGCTCCGGGGAACCTATATAACTCACTCTCTAACTCTCTTCCAGCAGTAAAGTTTTTCAGAGAGTGACTTGCGTTATCCGAGAGAGTAAGTGACGTCATCGAGAGTGAGTTATGGCATCAATGCGACGTCGTTTTAGAGACTTCGGCTTACATTAATTGTTCTCCCATCTCTATGAAATTGGATATATAAGAACATGCATTAGCCATTGATGCCCCATATGAGAATTGTGTGCCTGACAATTCTAACACATTGCTGCGCTATCATAATTTCTGAAGAAATACAACAAGCCGATCTTACAGATAATCTCCACGAAAATGAAGAGGGCGATTTGGAAACCCAAATCATAGACGCGACATCAAACGTGCCGGTATCCAACATACCAATCTATAATCCAAAGATAGGCGATACAATGTGGCAAAAACTCACGTTTAAGTTTATGATGATTGACAAATGCAAGCTAAGCTACAGGCCACAGTGTCCGTTTAATTCCACCGGCCGCGTCGAAGTCGAAATACGAGACACACGGCTACGAGCGGATGATCAATTACAGGCCCGCTTTACGTTTCCAGTTACATGCCCAGTAGACATAACATATTTTGGAAACGCCTATGCTGCTGCAGATAAAAAAGGATGTCCATGGACAGGGTCCTACAAATTGCTACAAACAAACATCAACGATGATGTGAAATATTGCAAAATGAAAGCAACATTGGCTTTCCAAACATCATCGTTCCCAGAGGAAATTGCTTATCGGCCGCCATTAATAACTGTTTTGTCCAAGGTATTCAACAACAGCCACGTGGATATTTGGCACGTGGAGCGCAAAGTGACGAAGGCAAGACTAACACGCAGCAATTCCGAATCACATTTTCGATCCACAAAGACATTGTCAGCACCGATGGGCCAATACGGTTCAACGGCCCAAAGAATAATGGCGGCACGAATGTCAGCAAGTTCAATTCGGGATGGGCCTGAATCATTCAGTTGGCGCGACATAATTTTGCCGACCCAGGGCCCATCAATAATCCACACTGGGCCAAATAATCAGCCTAGCGGCCCAGTTGACATAGGCCCATCAGTAAGCGAGGGCAGATCCAATAACTCAGAATCATCAAAACTCACTACAGACGACGCGGCTAAATTAATAGGAGAAGCTGTAAAAGCCGCACTGGAAGGATCCACATCAGCCTAGAAAGCAAATGTACAACGGAGACAATTGTAAAATAATTTGTAACCAATATTTGTATTAATAAGAAATTATTTTACTAGTAACAATATTTTAATCTACAATTCAAATGCGCGCTTACAATCGATTTTGTGCGACATTCCCACACAAAATGACAAATAATTGCGTTTTTTACAATATTATTGTACGCACCGTTCAGTTGACCTAAACTATCTCGGAATTCGGACACAACATTTTTTCCAATGTTGATAAATGTTTTAACGCCTTGACGGCTAATAACTGGATATTCATTCGATTGCGGCGGCATTACAACGGGGACACGCCGCAATACAACAAAACGGTCTATTTCCGTGCCCCTGACCATACAACCAGTTTGTGGGTCACCACTGGACCACAGGAAAACATCTTCAAACTTAGGCGTATACGCAGGATTAGGAAACCGATCCAACACAACGACAAATTCACACTGTCCATTATCAAGTATAGCAGATGGATCAATGGCCACAGTTTGTTCCGCAGTCTGAGTAGGGGCATCACGTATGTCGCTTTCGAGACCAGGCGTATCAACAGCAACTTCGGAGAGACCGCCAGTTTGACGTAAAACTACACCCTGGATGTAGAGCCCTAACAGCTTCAATTTTTAGGATAGTCGTTCATCCCTTTCAGTACCAACCTCCGGCAAATCGAAATGGAAAAAATGAGGCTCATCATACGGGAGAAAATCGTCAATCCTCCAGATAGAATCACACAACGATTTGGACGTGAATCGTTTTTTTTTGTAATAACTATGTTTCTGTAGTTTAAAATAACTTCGACCGGAAACACCAGATCTGCTGGATGTTGTCCAACGACGACTAAAATTTAATTTAGTTCTGGTAGTATATGGACGCCGTTGCGAAAAACGGAAAGTAGTCACCATAATCGATGATGGAACCCCACCATTAAATACAGCACATCGATTTTGTTTTATAGGCGTAAAATGTTGACCGTGACATGGGTCAACGTAAACAGTTCATATTTTTAAATCAGGTTCTTGTATAACGTATGGCACAGAATAATAACAGATCACCCACGATACAGAAAAATCAAGACGTGGGCCATACGTAGGTTAACTGTTTACACCATCAGCTTGCGCTTGCCTTTAAATTCAAATTTCCCGCTTGCGCTTGCCTTTTTCAGATATTTAATCCTAGCCGCAGATCTAGGAGCGGATCTAGGAACGGCACATGCCTTTTTAGATTTTTAATCCTAGCCGCAGATCTGGGCGCGGAGCAGAGCCACTAGCCGACAACACGCCACAAAATGCGGAAGGAAGCACCAATCGGGGGACGACACGTGGCGCGGGGGGAGCGTCCCAGGTAATATTTGTGGGACGCTTCGGGGCACCTATATAACTCACTCCCTAACTCTCTTCCAGCAGTAAAGTTTTTCAGAGAGTGACTTGCGTCATCCGAGAGAGTAAGTGACGTCATCGATATTCACCCAAAAATTTTATATTCACCCAAAAAAAAAAAAGTGACGTCATCGAGAGTGAGTTATGGCATCAATGCGACGTCGTTTTAGAGTCCAAAACAAGAACATCTTCCTCACATATGCCCGATGTTCTATACCTAAAGAGAGATTGTTAGAGAAAATTAGAGAGCTGTTCACAACCAGGCCACCAAATTATGTGAGGGTTGCACATGAATTACACGAGGACGGGCAACCACACCTCCATGCCCTTGTGTAATTTCCATACCGTTTTCACACACAAAATGAACGGTTCTTCGACGTTACTCACGATCGAACCAGTCGCCATTTCCATCCGAATGTACAAGGGGCATACAACCAACAGAATGTGCTAGAATACATCTCCAAACACGGGGATTACACAGAATGGGGTGAATTCCGTGAGAGAAGCCGCTGCGCTAACCAGAATAACAAAGACAATATATATCGGGATGCACTTGCAGTCGGCACCAAGGACGAAGCACTAGCAGTGGTACGAAATGGCGACCCAAAATGTTTCTGGTTAAATTATGACAAGTTGTCATCAAATTATGACCGGATTTCATTTAATCCAACATTGCCGTATGCTCATCCATTTACAGACACAGTATGCAGCCGGCACCAAGGATGAAGCACTAGCAGTGGTACGAAATGGCGACCCAAAATGTTTCTGGTTAAATTATGACAAGTTGTCATCAAATTATGACCGGATTTGATTTAATCCACCATTGCCGTATGTTCATCCATTTACAGACACAGTGTGGGTCGTTCCAACAGCAATACAGCAATGGGTTGCAGACAATATAAGAGACGAAGCCCAAAGACCGCATAGGCCCAAGAGCATTATAATTGAAGGCCCATCTCGAATTGGGAAAACATGTTGGGCCCGGTCTTTGGGACCACATAATTATTATTCTGGCCACATCGACCTGAGGGACCACAAGAATGACGCTTTCTACAACATAATCGATGATGTGGCCCCACAATAGTTGAAACATTGGCGCGAGTTTATTGGAGCGCAACGGGATTTTTTTTCAAATTGTAAATATGCCCGCCCAAAGAAAATAACGGGCGGGATTCCAAGTATTATATTATGTAACCTCGGAGCCGACTCCAGTTACAAAGAGTTTTTGGAAAAACATGAACACGCCGGGCTCAAAGCGTGGACGTACCGAAACGCAGAATTCAATACAGTCAACGAGCCCCTGTTCGCCAGAACCAGTCAAGAAGAGGCATCGTAATGCCAAGAAGAAGGCCCAACGCAGGAAGATATTCCACTTCCAATGCGGCTGTTCGATATTCCATACGAACGGATGCGTCGAACCACATACATTGGAGAAAGAGGACGCTGTCAGGGGTCTTTTACGATACTTTGAAGAACCCGATGTGGTTCAAAGCAATAGACCTCTCCAGACCGGGCAATCAAGGGGTCTACAAGATACAATGCCTATTCAACTACAACCTCCGGAAAGCATTGGGAATCCGGACGTTAACAGCAACAATGTATACATGGCTGACTTCCAGTGGTCGCAGAAGCCTGTCGGAGACTGTATTTACCCAGCTTATTGCACGCAGGATGACGAACAAATTATCCAGCTTTGGGATTATTAGCCCTGTAAATTATTGTCTCGCACTGACCATTGTACTCGACGAGCTTTCATATTATGTAAAAGATTGGCGATGGGAAAATATTTATGTATATTTTTATGAATAAATAAAAATGCAAGTTTATTGAATTTATGTGTCTTAATAAATTCGATTTCTGAGCAGGTTTAAGCTGGATAAATGGGCTGTAATTGGTAGACAGACCAACGGCCCAATTACAACAATGAGGCCCATTTAATGTTTATTAGGAAGAATTAAAATAGGCCCAGGCATATGACACAGCAGCCCATTAGAGATAGGCCCATCAACAAGCAACGCGGTCCATTAAACATAGGCCCATCCAAACTATGAAAGAAGTGGACACTAAAGAGAAGGCCCAAATTTTATTACGCATAAAACAGTTACAAAATAATAATTTACAATTTTTTTTTTATTATCTAAACATCCAGAACCAGAACGCCCGGCCTGATTTTCTGAAGGCGCGGTGATGTAGCAGACATCAGCGACGGAATATATGTCTGACGTCCCAAAAGGTTGAATTTGAATTCCCTTTTATTATCTTCCTGTTTCTCTTTCTTTTCCTTGACTTTCTCTTCTAGCTCTCAAGAAGAAAGTTTCTCGGTTACTTTCTCTGCCCTTCTCCTTCGTTCTCTCTTTTGTTCTAGAAACTAATTAGCTCAGACAACCAATTGTTTTCATAACCTTAAGTAGGGAAGTAGAACTCAAACTAACCTTGCTTTGCCTCTAAGAAAGAGAATTTTCTGAGTAATTCTAGCTTAACAGTATTAGTTTAACTTAAGCACCTCACTTAAGGTTTCTGACTCACCTAACTGTTCAATTCTCAAGACCGAAATTGTCAATTTGAACTCCCTTTCATTTTCTTCCTATTTCTTTTTCTTTTCTGTGACTTTCTCTTCTATCTCTCAAGAAGATAGTTTATCTAGAAGTTTCTCTGTCCTTCACCTTCCTTCTTTCTTTTGTTCTAGGAGCTTTGCCATCCTTCTTTCTTTTGTTCCAGGAACTAATTTGCTTTGGCAACTAATTGTTTCATAAGCTTTAAGTGGCCAAGTTTAACTCAAACTAATCTTGCTTGGCCTCTAATAAAGAGATTTTTCTGAGTAATTCTAGTTTAACGATATTAGTTTAATCTAAGCACCTCATTTAAGGTTTTCTAAATCATCTAAGTCTTCAATTCTCAAGTCCAAAAGGATGAATTTGAATTTCTTTTGATTTTCTTCCTCTTTCTCTTCCATTTCCTTGACTTTCTCTTCTAGCTCTCAAAAAGAAAGTTTCTCTACAACTTTCTCCGTCCTTCTCTCTTTTGTTCTAGAAACTAATCAGCTTAGCTAACTAATTGTTTTATAAGCTTAAGTAGCCAAGTTTAACTCAGACTAACCTTGCTTTTTTTTTTTTTTGGGTAAGTAAGTCAGACTAACCTTGCTTAGCCTCTAAGAAAGAGAATTTTATGTGTAATTGTAGCTTAACGCTATTTAAGGTTTTCTAAATCACCTAAGTGTTCAATTCTCAAGTCAAAAATGATGAAGTTGAATTTCATTTGTTTTTTTTTCCTATTTCTCTTTCCTTTCTCTAACTCTCTTTTCTAGCTCTCAAGAACAAAGTTTCGCCGTAACTTTCTCTGTCCTTCTTTCTTTTTTTCTAGATACTAATTAGCTTAGGTAACTAATTGTTTCGTAAGCTTAATAATTGGCCAAGTTTAACTCAAACTAATCTTGCCTAGCCTATAAGAAAGGGAATTTTCTGTGTAACTATAGCTTAATCATGTTAGTTTAACTTAAGCAACCCATTAAATATTTTCTAAATCACGTTAGTGTTCAACTCTCACGTCCAAAATGATGAATTTGAATTCCCTTTGACTGTTTTTTGTTGTTTTTTTTTTCCTTTCAATTTCTCATTCTTTTCTCTAACTTTCTCTTCTAGCTCTCAAGAAGATAGTTTATATGTATCTTTCTCTGTCCATCTTCTTCCTTCTCCCTTTTGTTCTAGAAACTAATTAGCTTAGGTAACTAACTGTTTCATCAGCTTAAGTGCCCAAGTTTAAATCAAATTAATTTTCCTTAGCCTCTAACGAAGAGAATTGCCTGAGTAATTGTAGTTCAACGATATCAATTTATAACTTAAACACCTCATTTATGGTTTTCTAAATCACCTAAGTGTTCAATTGTCAAGTCCGAAAGGATGAATTTGAATTCCGAATGATTTTCTTCCAATTTCTCTTTCTTTTCTATGACTTTCTCTTCTTGCTCTCAAGAAGAAAGTTTCTCTATAGCGATCCCGGTTGTCCTTTTACTGTTCTGTTGTATTCCGGACTCGGTTCCGTGAAGTTAGTAGTGGTATCTATCTTGTTGCTGTCCTTTAATTCCAATTGATTAAGTTTTAGGATGTTTTAAGCAGGGTTGTTACAGGTTGGTTAGGCCTTGGTTTCAAATCCTTGTTGTTGTCCAGTTTTTAGGCGATCCGCTCGAGCGGGTCTTCTTGCGCTCGAGCGGGGATTGCACACCTCCAGTATTTCGTGTTCCTACAAAACTTCTGCAGATGTGATTTTTATGCTCGAGCGGGTTTGTTTACGCTCGAGCGGTAGCGCTCGAGCGGGTTTGTTGGCGCTCGAGCGGGTAGTACTTTCTGGGTATAAGTTCTGGGAGGGTGAAATCTACGCTCGAGCGGACTGGTTTTCGCGCTCGAGCGGATGTGCTTTATTCTTGTGTCTTGGCGCTCGAGCAGGGCTTTTTACGCTCGTGCGGACCTAGTTTTTGTTCTTGACGCTCGAGCGTTGTGTTTTCCGCTCGAGCGGGAATGTCGTATATCAGTTGGCTGTGGGTCAATTTTAAATCACTTTTTCACTTCTCTTCTCTCTCTTACTTTTTCAAAAACACCATTGTTGAGCTTCTCACTCTAGAGCTCTACCTTCTCTCTAGGTATTGATCTAGTAGGAGTGATTTCCTCACCTTTGGCCTTTACAAAAGAGTTGTTGGCTATCTTTTGATCCGAGAAATTCGTGGTTTGGAGCATTTTCGTTTTCTTCACCTTCTTGGTTGGGAGTTATCTTTCGAGGTAGGGATAACCTACTCCTCCCTATGGGTTTTGTCTTTAAATTTTAGCATTTTGAGATGTTGGGGTTGGTTTGGTAATTTTGTGAAAGTTTGGGACTTTTGTGTAAATTTACAAAAGTTGGGGTTTTAGCTATGTAAAACCTAGAGGCGTGTTTGGCATGGAAAAGTGAAATTAATGTTAAAACATTAATGAAAATGGAACCTAAGGGTTGTAATGTTAATTATGGAATATGCCCTAATTACATTGGTTAATTAATTTGCAAAATTAATGATGAGGAATGAGAAATTGATTTGGAAATGTATGGAATTAAAGGGTGTAGTTGGATTATTTATCACTCACCTGGTTGAAATGTTGATTATATATATTCATTGTTGCATTTATTTTCTGTATAGAAATAACTGCTTTGGGCTATCGGTGGAGGATAGTCTTGATTGTTGTAGACAATGCATGATGATTAGGCAAACTGAAACTAATCATTGGAATGTATCATTGAGTATGACGGTTGAAAGAATACATTAAATTTATGTGTTGTGTGATGATGTGTATAATTATTGTTTATATGCATTGCGTCGTGTTGGAGGAGATATGGGATGTACTCCACGGTTTAGGGGAAGATAGGGGATGGACCTCTAAACCGGATGTTGTTGGGAGAAGATAGGGGATGGACTCCATAGATAGAGTTCATATGCTTATCTAGTAATGTGTTGACAGAGCTCATGTGCTTGTCTTTGGAAGTGTGATAGTGCTCTTATGCATCTCTATGGAAGTGATGATATAGCTTGTATGCTTATCTGTTGGTGTGTGATATAGCTAGTATGCTTATCTATTATGAAATGGGAAAGTGCTTAATATGAGTTACTGTCTCATATGAGTTGTTTGGCCAGGTTCTGAGCCATGGTTATAAATTGAGAATTGAAAGGAATTGGAAAATGGATTGTAACATGGACTTGTATCTCATGAAACTGTAAAGTGTGATACGGGAAAGTATCAGTGTTGGCCATCCATCAACTGCTAATCTTTTAGTCAACTGCAATGGCTTGGTCTTGGGGATAGAAATAGCAAATTTTTTTTTAGGTCTGTGAAGAGCAATATCAACAGAGGGAAAATTTTGAGTGTTGATATGGGTGATGGTACTAGGTCTACTAACAGCTCTGATATCCATACCTCTTTTGTCAATTTCTATACCAAGTTATTTGGCACTCCCTGTGTGGACCAGTATAATGGCTTTGAGAGAATTCAATCTTTGGTGCATAAAAAAGTCTCTCCTTCTCAATATGACTTGATGTCTAAACCTGTTTCTGAGACTGAAATCAAGGAGGTTTTTTGGTCCTTAAAAGCCAATAAAGCCCCTGGTCCTGATGGGTATTCCGCTGGGTTCTTCAAAAATTCTTGGGATATTGTTGGTAAGGATGTCACATTAGCCATCAAGTCTTTTTTTGACACTGGTAAACTTCTTTCTGAGGTCAATAGTACCATCATTGCTCTCATTCCTAAAGTTCCCAATCCTATGCATGTTGGTGACTATAGACCCATTTCTTGTTGTAACACCATCTACAAATGCATTGCTAAGATCATAGCTAATAGACTTAAATTGGCCCTCCCTGATCTGATTGATCCTGTGCAATCTGCTTTTGTCCAAGGTAGAAGGATCTCGGACAACATTTTCCTGTCCCAAGAGCTTATGAGAGGTTACCATAGGAAGTCCCTTACTCCTAAGTGTGCCATGAAAGTGGACATTATGAAGGCGTATGATACTGTCCTGTTTTCAATGCAGGTGTATTGGTCCTCTCTTTTTATCCTTCCTAAGAAGATAATTAGCGACATTGAGAGCATTCTTAGATCCTTTTTTTGGTCTGGGGTTGAGATGAAAAAGCATAGTGCTAAGATTGCTTGGAAGTATATATGCAGAAATAAGAGTGAAGGTGGCCTTGGTTTTAAGGATCTGGAAGTCTGGAACAAGGCTGCTATAGACAAACATGTTTGGTATTTGTTTTCGGGTGGGGATTGCTCTATGTGGTGCCAATGGGTTAAGTCCTACTTGCTCAAAGGTAGGAGTTTCTGGTCCGTTAAGACCCCTAGTGATCCGTCTTGGGTTTGGAGGAAAATTTTGTCTCTCAGGAACTTAATTTATCCTCTCATCAAATTTAAAATTGGTAATGGTGACAATGTGTTCCTTTGGCATGACAATTGGCACCCTCTAGGTTCACTTTGGCAGAGGTTTGGGCCTAGGATCCTTTATGATACTAACCTTCCTGACAGTTCCAAGGTTAGCTCTATTGTCTCTAATTGTTCTTGGAAGTGGCCTGTTTCTAATTCTTGGGAGATTAAGGAGTGGATTTCCTCCACTCCCTCACCTCTCTTACCTTCTCCGGGCTCTTCAGACATTCCGGTTTGGAGCTTGACCGCTGATGGTACTTTTTCTATCCAGTCTGTTTGGGATTGGTGGAGGGAAAAAGGGCCTAAAGTCCCTTGGTCTAAACTTATCTGGGCCCCCCCCATTAATTCCTAGGGTTAGTTTTATTGTTTGGTTGGCCATTAACGAGAGACTTAATACTGGTGACAGGCTTCAATCTTTTGGTCTTGTCTCTAGTCCTTGCTGCCCTTTCTGTCAAGCTCCTGAGGAGGATCACTCCCATCTCTTTTTCAGGTGTATTTTTTCCTCTAGGGTTTGGGGTGGCATGATGGCCAAATGTAATGCTAACTGGCCTTCTCTGTCTTGGCTGGGCACTGTTGAGTTTGCTACTAAATCTACCTGTGGTAATTCTTTGAAAATGCTGGTCCTGAGGTTGTCTTTTCTCTGCACTGTCTACCACATTTGGATGGAGAGGAATAGTAGAATCTTTAGTAAGGTCCACAAACCTGAAGAGGTTGTTACTAACTCTATTATCCAAATGGTTAGGGGTAGGCTCCTTTCTTTGGATAACATTAAATTTTCTGCAGGTGATCACTGGTTTTGGGAGAAATGGAACCTTCCCTACAAAATTATGCAGCCGACCAATGCTACTGCAGATGGTAGGAGAATGAGTGGTGTGAGTTCACCTACAATTAGGGTTGAGTGATGGTGAGCATATACTGTGGGGTTTTTACTAATTGGGTGTTCTTTTGTAGGTTCTCTTCTTTCTTATCAGGTTATGAAGAATCCTATATCATTGAAGTGGCTGATTGGAGGGTTGAGTGATGTGAGCAAGCAAAGTATTCTACGCCACTGTGGGTTGAGTGAAGAGAGACAGTATACATGTTTTGCTCTAACATTTATTATATATTATATATGTTTTATGCAGGTTTATGGAGCTTTCAAGTATACTACCTATCTTGTTCTATTGAGGAATCTGGTGAGATGTGGGCCTAGTGATGTGAGGTTCTATATGGAGTGTAATAATGTTTT
Source organism: Camellia sinensis (assembly GCF_055761805.1). Taxonomy (NCBI): domain Eukaryota; kingdom Viridiplantae; phylum Streptophyta; class Magnoliopsida; order Ericales; family Theaceae; genus Camellia; species Camellia sinensis. The sequence goes on from NC_138962.1 coordinate 128,431,258, forward strand.
TTACTGTGGGCCGAGTGTGGGGAGGTCTTATACAGTGTGTTTATTATTTCTGCTGCTTTATGATCTTCATTATGGAGGTGGTGATTTCTATCCATGGCAGGCTGTGGCTTATGTCGTGGTTCGGTGGTGTGGTAGCTCCTTATTCCGTAGTTACCTGAGGCTGTTATCAGTTTATTTCTCTTTTGCTGTGGAGGAGTGGTGGCTGATTGCTGTTCAGATTTGGGTGGCAGTTGGCAGTGTGCGTATGTACCATGGTGATGGCTGCTTCCAGCGCCTTGCTATGCTACAAGTGGGAGATAATCAGTGGTTATTACTTTTATTTTATTTTTATTTGTTCACAGGTGTTGTTTGCAGTTTGCCTACTCCTACGGGTTGTGTAGGAGGCTTCATGTGTACTTTGGTGTCTCGTGTAACAGATTTCCTGAGCAATTCGGTAGGTGGGCCCCTCTTGGCTCATTTTTTCGGTTTGCTTGGACTTCTATTTTTTTGTATTATATTTATTTTGTTACAGGTGCCTATCCCTACGAGCTGTGTAGGGAGGTTTTGTGGGTGTGATGGTGCCCATCCCTACGGGTTGTGTAGGGGGTTTTCTGACTGTGTTGTGGTGCTTGTTGGCTGCTGGTTTTGTATTTTGTACAAGGTCCCTATTCATCATAGGATATGGCCTTTGTACAATTTTATTGGCTAAGTTTCTTTTGGCTCTCCTAATTTTCGGATGTAGCTCCTAGGTTTGGTCTAGTTCTTTGTTGTGTTTTTGGGCTTCGGTGTCTGTGGGCTGAGGCTCGTGTTGTTTTCTGTTGTTAGGGCCTGGGGTATGCCCCTTGTATTTTTGTAAATCTTTCTGTTTTATATTATTTCTTATTCACCCAAAAAAAAAAAATTCTTTTAGTCATTGTTCATATTTGGTTTAGTGTATTTCTACTGGGCTGTGGCTCACCTTATATGGGAATATCATTTTCAGGTACAGGTAGCATGCCACCTTCAGGGGCGTAGCTTGGGAGGCTAGAGGCGGGCGGACTTTTGTTGTTTAGTTTCTTTGATGTATTACGTGTATATTCAAGCCAAGGGCTTAATGTGTAAATGAGTTAGCACTCTTTTGTTGTAACCAAATGTTAACTTGGAAAGCTGTAAGCCTTTAGGGCATTTGCTTTTGTCATTAACATGTAATACTTTTTGGTAATGAAACTCTGATGAATAGAAGAAAGTGGAGCTTTTATATATCAATGCATGTCTATATTGGTGGGTTTAATGTTATTATTTCGAGGGCGTCACATTCTCTGTAACTTCCTCCGTCCCTCTCCTTCCTTCTCTCTTTTGTTCTAAAAACTAATTAGGCTTGGTAAATAATTGTTTCATAAGCTTAAGTGACCGAGTTTAACTGAAACTAATCTTACTTAGCTTCTAAGATACAGAATTTTCTAAGCAATTGTAACTTTTTTTTTTTTTTTTTTGGGTAAGTAAAGGCAATTGTAACTTAACGATACTCGTTTAAGTTAAGTACCTCATTTATGGTTTTCTAAATCAACTGAGTGTTCAATTCTCAAGTCAGAAAGGATGATTTTGAATTCTTTTCGATTTTCTTCATATTTCCCCTTCTTTGCACTAACCTTTTTTTCTTTCTAGCTCCGAAGAAGGAAGTTTCTCTGTAACTTTCTCCGTCCCTCTCTTCCTCCTCTCTCTTTTGTTCTGCGTACTCATTAGCTTAGGTAACAAATTGTTTCATAAGCTTAAGTGGCCAAGTTTAACTCAAGCTAATCTTGCTTAGCCACTAAGATAGCGAACTTTCTGAGTTATTGTAGCTTAACGATATTAGTTTAACATAAGCACCTCATTTAAGATTTTCTAAATCACCAAGGTATTCAATTCTCAATTTCACAAAAATTGAATTTGAATTCTCTTTGAATTTCCTCCTATTTCTTTTTCTTTTCTCTAACTTCTCTTCTAGCTCTCAAGAAGGAAAGTTTCTCTGTAACTCTCTCCGTCCTTCTGCTTCCTTCTCTCTTTTGTTCTATAAACTAATTAGCTTAGGTGAGTAATTGTTTCATAACCCTAAGTGGCGGAGTTTAACTCAAACTATCCTCGCTTGGCCTCTAAGAAAGAGAATTTTCTGTAGCTCAACGATATTAGTTTAATATAAGAACTTCATTTAAGGTTTTTGAAATTGCCTAAGTGTTCAATTCTCGAGTCCAAAAGGTTGAATTTTAATTCCCTTTGATTTTCTTCCTATTTCTCTTTCTTTGCTCTAACTTTCTCTTCGAGCTCTCAAGAAGAAAGTTTCTCTGTAACTCTCTCCTTCCTTCTCCTTCTTTCTCCTTTGGTTCCAGAAACAAATTAGTTGTGGTAACTAATTATTTCATAAGCTTAAGTGGCCAAGTTTAACACAAACTAATCTTGCTTACCCTCTAAGAAAGAGAATTTTCTTAGTAATTTTAGCTTGACGATATTAGTTTTACTTCAGCAACTCGTTTAACGATTTCGAAATCACCTAAGTGTTCAATTCTCTAGTCCAAAAGGATGAATTTGAATTTCCATTTTGTTCAAATTTCTCTTTCTTTGCTCTTACTTTCTCTTCTAGCTCTCAAGAAAATAGTTTCTCCGTAACTTTCTCCGTCCTTCTCCTTCCTTCTCTCTTTTGCTCTAGAAACAAATTAGCTTAGGTAACTAATTGTTTCATAGGATGATGTGGCCAATTTTAACTCAAACTAAGCCCTCTAGGAAATGGAATTTTTTGAGTAATTGTAGCTTAACGATACTAGTTTCACTTAAGAACCACATATAAGGTTTTCTAAATCACCTACGTGTTCAAATCTCAAGCCAGAAAATAATGAATTTGAATTCCTTTTGATTTTCTTCATATTTCTCTTTCTTTTCTATAACTTTCTCTACTAGCCCACAAGGAGAAATTTCTCTGCAACTTTCTCCGTCCTTCTCCTACCATATTTCTTTTGTTCTACGAACTAATTAGGTTTGGTAACTAATTGTTTCATAAGCTTAAGTGGCCAAGTTTAACTCACACTAATCTTGCTTAGCCTCTAAGAAAGTTTCTCTGTAACTTTCTACGTCCTTCTCACTCCTTCTCTCTTTCATTCTAGAAACTAATTAGCTTAGTCATAAACTTAGGTCGCCAAGTCTGACTCGAACTAATCTTGCATAATCTCTAAGAAATAGAATTTTCCGAGTAATTGTAGCTTAACGATATTGGTTTAACTTTAGTACCTCAGTTAAGATTTTCTAAATCCCATAAGTGCAAGCCCAAAAGGTTGAATTTTAATTCCCTTTCATTGTCTTCCTGTTTCTCTTTCTATAGCTTGACTTTCTCTTCTAGCTCTCAAGAAGAAAGTTTCTCGGTTACTTTCTCTGCCCTTCTCCTTCGTTCTCTCTTTTGTTCTAGAAACTAATTAGCTCAGACAACCAACTGTTTTCATAACCTTAAGTGGGGAAGTAGAACTCAAACTAACCTTGCTTTGCCTCTAAGAAAGAGAATTTTCTGAGTAATTCTAGCTTAACAGTATTAGCTTAACTTAAGCACCTCATTTAAGGTTTCTGACTCACCTAACTGTTCAATTCTCAAGACCGAAATTGTCAATTTGAACTCCCTTTCATTTTCTTCCTATTTCTCTCTCTTTTCTGTGACTTTCTCTTCTATCTCTCAAGAAGATAGTTTATCTAGAAGTTTCTCTGTCCTTCACCTTCCTTCTTTCTTTTGTTCCAGAAACTAATTTGCTTTGGCAACTAATTGTTTCATAAGCTTAAGTGGCCAAGTTTAACTCAAACTATTCACCCAAAAAAAGTTTAACTCAAACTAATCTTGCTTGGCCTCTAATAAAGAGATTTTTCTGAGTAATTCTAGTTTAACGATATTAGTTTAATCTAAGCACCTCATTTAAGGTTTTCTAAATCATCTAAGTCTTCAATTCTCAAGTCCAAAAGGATGAATTTGAATTTCTTTTGATTTTCTTCCTCTTTCTCTTCCATTTCCTTGACTTTCTCTTCTAGCTCTCAAGAAGAAAGTTTCTCTACAACTTTCTCCGTCCTTCTCTCTTTTGTTCTAGAAACTAATCAGCTTAGCTAATTAATTGTTTTATAAGCTTAAGTAGCCAAGTTTAACTCAGACTAACCTTGCTTAGCCTCTAAGAAAGAGAATTTTATGTGTAATTGTAGCTTAACGCTATTTAAGGTTTTCTAAATCACCTAAGTGTTCAATTCTCAAGTCAAAAATGATGAAGTTGAATTTCATTTGTTTTTTTTCCTATTGCTCTTTCCTTTCTCTAACTCTCTCTTCTAGCTCTCAAGAACAAAGTTTCGCCGTAACTTTCTCTGTCCTTCTTTCTTTTTTTCTAGATACTAATTAGCTTAGGTAACTAATTGTTTCGTAAGCTTAATAATTGGCCAAGTTTAACTCAAACTAATCTTGCCTAGCCTATAAGAAAGGGAATTTTCTGTGTAACTATAGCTTAATCATGTTAGTTTAACTTAAGCAACCCATTAAATATTTTCTAAATCACGTTAGTGTTCAACTCTCACGTCCAAAATGATGAATTTGAATTCCCTTTGACTCTTTTTTGTTGTTTTTTTTTCCTTTCTATTTCTCATTCTTTTCTCTAACTTTCTCTTCTAGCTCTCAAGAAGATAGTTTATATGTATCTTTCTCTGTCCATCTTCTTCCTTCTCCCTTTTGTTCTAGAAACTAATTAGCTTAGGTAACTAACTGTTTCATCAGCTTAAGTGCCCAAGTTTAAATCAAATTAATTTTCCTTAGCCTCTAACGAAGAGAATTGCCTGAGTAATTGTAGTTCAACGATATCAATTTATAACTTAAACACCTCATTTATGGTTTTCTAAATCATCTAAGTGTTCAATTGTCAAGTCCGAAAGGATGAATTTGAATTCCGGATGATTTTCTTCCAATTTCTCTTTCTTTTCTATGACTTTCTCTTCTTGCTCTCAAGAAGAAAGTTTCTCTATAGCGATCCCGGTTGTCCTTTTACTGTTCTGTTGTATTCCGGACTCGGTTCCGTGAAGTTAGTAGTGGTATCTATCTTGTTGCTGTCCTTTAATTCCAATTGATTAAGTTTTAGGATGTTTTAAGCAGGGTTGTTACAGGTTGGTTAGGCCTTGGTTTCAAATCCTTGTTGTTGTCCAGTTTTTAGGCGATCCGCTCGAGCGGGTCTTCTTGCGCTCGAGCGGGGATTGCACACCTCCAGTATTTCGTGTTCCTGCAAAACTTCTGCAGATGTGATTTTTATGCTCGAGCGGGTTTGTTTACGCTCGAGCGGTAGCGCTCGAGCGGGTTTGTTGGCGCTCGAGCGGGTAGTACTTTCTGGGTATAAGTTCTGGGAGGGTGAAATCTACGCTCGAGCGGACTGGTTTTTGCGCTCGAGCGGATGTGCTTTATTCTTGTGTCTTGGCGCTCGAGCGGGGCTTTTTACGCTCGAGCGAACCTAGTTTTTGTTCTTGACGCTCGAGCATTGTGTTTTCCGCTCGAGCGGGAATGTCGTATATCAGTTGGCTGTGGGTCAATTTTAAATCACTTTTTCACTTCTCTTCTCTCTCTTACTTTTTCAAAAACACCATTGTTGAGCTTCTCACTCTAGAGCTCTACCTTCTCTCTAGGTATTGATCTAGTAGGAGTGATTTCCTCACCTTTGGCCTTTACAAAAGAGTTGTTGGCTATCTTTTGATCCGAGAAATTCGTGGTTTGGAGCATTTTCGTTTTCTTCACCTTCTTGGTTAGGAGTTATCTTTCGAGGTAGGGATAACCTACTCCTCCCTATGGGTTTTGTCTTTAAATTTTAGCATTTTGAGATGTTGGGGTTGGTTTGGTAATTTTGTGAAAGTTTGGGACTTTTGTGTAAATTTACAAAAGTTGGGGTTTTAGCTATGTAAAACCTAGATGCGTGTTTGGCATGGAAAAGTGAAATTAATGTTAAAACATTAATGAAAATGGAACCTAAGGGTTGTAATGTTAATTATGGAATATGCCCTAATTACATTGGTTAATTAATTTGCATAATTAATGATGAGGAATGAGAAATTGATTTGGAAATGTATGGAATTAAAGGGTGTAGTTGGATTATTTATCACTCACCTGGTTGAAATGTTGATTATATATATTCATTGTTGCATTTATTTTCTGTATAGAAATAACTGCTTTGGGCTATCGGTGGAGGATAGTCTTGATTGTTGTAAACAATGCATGATGATTAGGCAAACTGAAACTAATCACTGGAATGTGTCATTGAGTATGACGGTTGAAAGAATACATTAAATTTATGTGTTGTGTGATGATGTGTATAATTATTGTTTATATGCATTGCGTCGTGTTGGAGGAGATAGGGGATGTACTCCACGGTTTAGGGAAAGATAGGGGATGGACCTCTAAACCGGATGTTGTTGGGAGAAGATAGGGGATGGACTCCATAGATAGAGCTCATATGCTTATCTAGTAATGTGTTGACAGAGCTCATGTGCTTGTCTTTGGAAGTGTGATAGTGCTCTTATGCATCTCTATGGAAGTGATGATATAGCTTGTATGCTTATCTGTTAGTGTGTGATATAGCTAGTATGCTTATCTATTATGAAATGGGAAAGTGCTTAATATGAGTTACTGTCTCATATGAGTTGTTTGGCTAGGTTCTGAGCCATGGTTATAAATTGAGAATTGAAAGGAATTGGAAAATGGATTGTAACATGGACTTGTATCTCATGAAACTGTAAAGTGTGATACGGGAAAGTATCAGTGTTGGCCATCCATCAACTGCTAATCTTTTAGTCAACTGCAATGGCTTGGTCTTGGGGATAGAAATAGCAAATTTTTTTTTAGGTCTGTGAAGAGCAATATCAACAGAGGGAAAATTTTGAGTGTTGATATGGGTGATGGTACTAGGTCTACTAACAGCTCTGATATCCATACCTCTTTTGTCAATTTCTATACCAAGTTATTTGGCACTCCCTGTGTGGACCAGTATAATGGCTTTGAGAGAATTCAATCTTTGGTGCATAAAAAAGTCTCTCCTTCTCAATATGACTTGATGTCTAAACCTGTTTCTGAGACTGAAATCAAGGAGGTTTTTTGGTCCTTAAAAGCCAATAAAGCCCCTGGTCCTGACGGGTATTCCGCTGGGTTCTTCAAAAATTCTTGGGATATTGTTGGTAAGGATGTCACATTAGCCATCAAGTCTTTTTTTGACACTGGTAAACTTCTTTCTGAGGTCAATAGTACCATCATTGCTCTCATTCCTAAAGTTCCCAATCCTATGCATGTTGGTGACTATAGACCCATTTCTTGTTGTAACACCATCTACAAATGCATTGCTAAGATCATAGCTAATAGACTTAAATTGGCCCTCCCTGATCTGATTGATCCTGTGCAATCTGCTTTTGTCCAAGGTAGAAGGATCTCGGACAACATTTTCCTGTCCCAAGAGCTTATGAGAGGTTACCATAGGAAGTCCCTTACTCCTAAGTGTGCCATGAAAGTGGACATTATGAAGGCGTATGATACTGTGAGGTGGGATTTTATTATTGATACTCTTACAGCTATGGATTTCCCTCCTTGCATGATTACTTGGATAAAGGCTTGTATCACGAGCCCTTCCTTTTCGGTCTGTATTAATGGGAGCCTTCAGGGGTATTTTAAAGGGGCTCGGGGGTTAAGACAAGGGGACCCTATGTCCCCGTATCTTTTTTTTTTTTTTTTTTTTTGGGTAAGTAAGTCATAAAATAAAGACAATGAAATTTACACGTTTACAAGGGGCATACCCCAGGCACGCCCAACAACAAATAAAAAAAACAAATATAACCAATATAAACTACCACTGCAACCCCTAAAAATAGGGAGGACAAGCAAGAACAATAAAAATACAGAAAAAACCCCAACTCTGCCCATATATCCTCTTTATCCTCAAGTAACCCCTACCATCAGAGATAATAGATGGGAACTTGAGGTGGATATATGGGCAGAGATACACACAAAATAACACCACTAAGCTAATAAACAAAAGCAGATATAGACCAAACAACAACCCTCAAGCCGAGTCAAAGATAATAATCAACCCCACAAGCCCCCAGTCTCTGTTGCAGATAAAACATGGAATCCAATAAGCAACCCACTCCTCACAGCCGTGACATCCAAGCCACTAATCCCAAGCCATGACGGAGGATAAGATCTACCCCATGAGACATCCCAGCAGAGTCACATGAAACTAGCACGATCATAAAAACCATAAGCCACGGACCAGGGAGTTGAAGTGAAAAGACAGTAGCCCCTCAGCAACAAAACCAATACACAGCCAGCAAAATCATGAGATCAATCATCACATCCCCCAGTCCCATCCTTAGTAGATCACAAGCCTCAAACCCCACGGCAGTGGGCCCACACTCCATGTCAGGCGTGGCAGTACGATCAATTAGGACGGGTCACATGAAAATAAGAAGCAACCAGAAAACCGGTAGCTATCCTCCCGCTCATTTCCCAGTCTCTAACTCGGTTGGTTATCAAACCACTGTTCCCCATAGCAGTGACTCCCCAATCACTCTTGGCGGAGATGGCTCAAAACCACCCTCATATCGAGTCACATGAAGATCACACAATCAATCATCATAAAATCACGAACTATAAATGATTCGCTGCCAAGAGTCTAAACAAAATAATAACCAAAATTAACCCAATAATAGAGCGCATCTGCCCCAAATATAGTAGCCCAAAAATGGCCACTAATATCGCCCAAGAGAAGGCCACGGACTGCCCATAGTGGGAACCAAGGGGCCCACCGCCCATTAGCAAGATAATAGCCAGCCCAAGTCAACGAAAAGCCACTGAAAAGTTGGCCATCCCACATGCTTCTCACCGAATGACATCATCAAAAGCCACTTAAACATGCCCAGCCAATATATTAATATATATTAAGATATTTATATATGTAGAAGGCTACAGAAAGACCAACGGCTAACAAAGACAGCCCACGGTCCCACATGCCCATGTGCTGCCAAACATAGGTGATAGAAAAGAGAACCACGCGGGGCCCACCAACACTACCAATTTCCAAATTTGCGGCAAAAACACAACTCAAACCAAAATATATATATAAAATATATAATGCTAATCAAGCAATTACCTTCCCAATACACATCATGCACTATCACCTTTCACTAGGTCTGTGCAGCCCATGCCGATGAACACATCTTTTGCAGGGCCTCAAAATTGCACCAACGCGTCTTCCATACTGTGAGGTAAACGCGCCAACTGCAGAACCAAAGAAACACACGCTCACGGACAGCAAATCACCTCCTTACACACAGTAGCAACGACGCCGGAAATGAAGACCTGCATCGGAATAAACCATCTCACGCCGGAGTAAACCATCATCGGTGGACCAGAAAAGAACTAGCACACGCCGAATAAGCCATCGCCGACGAGAGCACACGATACACCCAGCTACAAACAGACGTAGCAAATACACAGGTCTGGCAGGAGCCAACATTAACAACAAAAGCTAGGCTAGCTCCGCCACCGTCGTTGGACTCCCAGAACTTGGAGTACCAACCACAAACAACACACCAATATAACCAAACGGACTTGCCAGCAAGTGGTAGACCCAGCTCCGGAAAATGAAACCAGCACCATCTACACAAGCAATCCAGAAGGCATCCACTCTGAAAACTTACAACCCATGCAACTACACATTTGAAAAAGCCAGAGATGACCACGACCCCGGCAACGCAAAACCAGAGGACTACGCCGGAAATCAGGCTAGAATCCAGAATACAGTCACCGGAAACACAAACGAAATAGTGCACATGTTGACAACAAGGATACATTTCACCACAGCTAGATAGAACCCAACTATGGCAAAAGAAACTCATCCATGGAGGCCGAAGTTAACTGGGACAAGAATACCTCCAGAAACAACCGAAGAACTCCAAACAAAATTAAAAACCATGAACATAGATCCTCAAGACCCAAAACCAGGGCTTAATAGATCATAATCAAACTCACTCACCCGCAGAATCTGGGTAGAGGAGCTAAACAAGCTGGCCAGAACAGCACCAGTCATTCACCATTGTGATACACCACCGGGGGGAGCTTTCTCTCTCTAGAATCTAGAGAGAGAAGCTCTGCTTTCTTCCCCTTTCGATGGGGAACTTGGGCAATTATTGTCCCCGTATCTTTTTGTGGTGGCTATGGAGGTCCTTGCTAGGATTTTGGCTGAGAAGTCTAGGAATCCCCTGTTCAAATTCCACTGGAGATGTGAAAAAACCAAAATTGTCAATTTATGTTTTGCTGATGATCTGATGATTTTTAGCAAAGGGGATCCTGGCACTGTTAACCTTATCATGCAAGGTTTGGAGGAATTTAGAAATCTGTCGGGTCTCTCTCCTAATCCTAGTAAGAGTAACATTTTCTTCTCGGGTTGTAGTATACAGCTTAGAGACGAAATCCTTCAGATTGCAAAATTTACTGAGGGTTCCCTCCCTGTTAGATATCTTGGTGTGCCTTTAATCACTACCATGCTTAAAGTGTCTGATTGCCATATTCTGGTGGAGAGAATTACCATGAGGATCAAAAGTTGGACCAATAAATTGCTCTCTTATGCTGGTAGAGCCCAACTCATAAAGCCTATCCTGTTTTCAATGCAGGTGTATTGATCCTCTCTTTTTATCCTTCCTAAGAAGATAATTAGCGACATTGAGAGCATTCTTAGATCCTTTTTTTGGTCTGGGGTTGAGATGAAAAAGCATAGTGCTAAGATTGCTTGGAAGTATATATGCAGAAATAAGAGTGAAGGTGGCCTTGGTTTTAAGGATCTGGAAGTCTGGAACAAGGCTGCTATAGACAAACATGTTTGGTATTTGTTTTCGGGTGGGGATTGCTCTATGTGGTGCCAATGGGTTAAGTCCTACTTGCTCAAAGGTAGGAGTTTCTGGTCCGTTAAGACCCCTAGTGATCCGTCTTGGGTTTGGAGGAAAATTTTGTCTCTCAGGAACTTAATTTATCCTCTCATCAAATTTAAAATTGGTAATGGTGACAATGTGTTCCTTTGGCATGACAATTGGCACCCTCTAGGTTCACTTTGGCAGAGGTTTGGGCCTAGGATCCTTTATGATACTAACCTTCCTGACAGTTCCAAGGTTAGCTCTATTGTCTCTAATTGTTCTTGGAAGTGGCCTGTTTCTAATTCTTGGGAGATTAAGGAGTGGATTTCCTCCACTCCCTCATCTCTCTTACCTTCTCCGGGCTCTTCAGACATTCCGGTTTGGAGCTTGACCGCTGATGGTACTTTTTCTATCCAGTCTGTTTGGGATTGGTGGAGGGAAAAAGGGCCTAAAGTCCCTTGGTCTAAACTTATCTGGGCCCCCCCCATTAATTCCTAGGGTTAGTTTTATTGTTTGGTTGGCCATTAACGAGAGACTTAATACTGGTGACAGGCTTCAATCTTTTGGTCTTGTCTCTAGTCCTTGCTGCCCTTTCTGTCAAGCTCCTGAGGAGGATCACTCCCATCTCTTTTTCAGGTGTATTTTTTCCTCTAGGGTTTGGGGTGGCATGATGGCCAAATGTAATGCTAACTGGCCTTCTCTGTCTTGGCTGGGCACTGTTGAGTTTGCTACTAAATCTACCTGTGGTAATTCTTTGAAAATGCTGGTCCTGAGGTTGTCTTTTCTCTGCACTGTCTACCACATTTGGATGGAGAGGAATAGTAGAATCTTTAGTAAGGTCCACAAACCTGAAGAGGTTGTTACTAACTCTATTATCCAAATGGTTAGGGGTAGGCTCCTTTCTTTGGATAACATTAAATTTTCTGCAGGTGATCACTGGTTTTGGGAGAAATGGAACCTTCCCTACAAAATTATGCAGCCGACCAATGCTACTGCAGATGGTAGGAGAATGAGTGGTGTGAGTTCACCTACAATTAGGGTTGAGTGATGGTGAGCATATACTGTGGGGTTTTTACTAATTGGGTGTTCTTTTGTAGGTTCTCTTCTTTCTTATCAGGTTATGAAGAATCCTATATCATTGAAGTGGCTGATTGGAGGGTTGAGTGATGTGAGCAAGCAAAGTATTCTACGCCACTGTGGGTTGAGTGAAGAGAGACAGTATACATGTTTTGCTCTAACATTTATTATATATTATATATGTTTTATGCAGGTTTATGGAGCTTTCAAGTATACTACCTATCTTGTTCTATTGAGGAATCTGGTGAGATGTGGGCCTAGTGATGTGAGGTTCTATATGGAGTGTAATAATGTTTTTTACTGTGGGCCGAGTGTGGGGAGGTCTTATACAGTGTGTTTATTATTTCTGCTGCTTTATGATCTTCATTATGGAGGTGGTGATTTCTATCCATGGCAGGCTGTGGCTTATGTCGTGGTTCGGTGGTGTGGTAGCTCCTTATTCCGTAGTTACCTGAGGCTGTTATCAGTTTATTTCTCTTTTGCTGTGGAGGAGTGGTGGCTGATTGCTGTTCAGATTTGGGTGGCAGTTGGCAGTGTGCGTATGTACCATGGTGATGGCTGCTTCCAGCGCCTTGCTATGCTACAAGTGGGAGATAATCAGTGGTTATTACTTTTATTTTATTTTTATTTGTTCACAGGTGTTGTTTGCAGTTTGCCTACTCCTACGGGTTGTGTAGGAGGCTTCATGTGTACTTTGGTGTCTCGTGTAACAGATTTCCTGAGCAATTCGGTAGGTGGGCCCCTCTTGGCTCATTTTTTCGGTTTGCTTGGACTTCTATTTTTTTGTATTATATTTATTTTGTTACAGGTGCCTATCCCTACGAGCTGTGTAGGGAGGTTTTGTGGGTGTGATGGTGCCCATCCCTACGGGTTGTGTAGGGGGTTTTCTGACTGTGTTGTGGTGCTTGTTGGCTGCTGGTTTTGTATTTTGTACAAGGTCCCTATTCATCATAGGATATGGCCTTTGTACAATTTTATTGGCTAAGTTTCTTTTGGCTCTCCTAATTTTCGGATGTAGCTCCTAGGTTTGGTCTAGTTCTTTGTTGTGTTTTTGGGCTTCGGTGTCTGTGGGCTGAGGCTCGTGTTGTTTTCTGTTGTTAGGGCCTGGGGTATGCCCCTTGTATTTTTGTAAATCTTTCTGTTTTATATTATTTCTTATTCACCCAAAAAAAAAAAATTCTTTTAGTCATTGTTCATATTTGGTTTAGTGTATTTCTACTGGGCTGTGGCTCACCTTATATGGGAATATCATTTTCAGGTACAGGTAGCATGCCACCTTCAGGGGCGTAGCTTGGGAGGCTAGAAGCGGGCGGACTTTTGTTGTTTAGTTTCTTTGATGTATTACGTGTATATTCAAGCCAAGGGCTTAATGTGTAAATGAGTTAGCACTCTTTTGTTGTAACCAAATGTTAACTTGGAAAGCTGTAAGCCTTTAGGGCATTTGCTTTTGTCATTAACATGTAATACTTTTTGGTAATGAAACTCTGATGAATAGAAGAAAGTGGAGCTTTTATATATCAATGCATGTCTATATTGGTGGGTTTAATGTTATTATTTCGAGGGCGTCACATTCTCTGTAACTTCCTCCGTCCCTCTCCTTCCTTCTCTCTTTTGTTCTAAAAACTAATTAGGCTTGGTAAATAATTGTTTCATAAGCTTAAGTGACCGAGTTTAACTGAAACTAATCTTACTTAGCTTCTAAGATACAGAATTTTCTAAGCAATTGTAACTTTTTTTTTTTTTTTTTGGGTAAGTAAAGGCAATTGTAACTTAACGATACTCGTTTAAGTTAAGTACCTCATTTATGGTTTTCTAAATCAACTGAGTGTTCAATTCTCAAGTCAGAAAGGATGATTTTGAATTCTTTTCGATTTTCTTCATATTTCCCCTTCTTTGCACTAACCTTTTTTTCTTTCTAGCTCCGAAGAAGGAAGTTTCTCTGTAACTTTCTCCGTCCCTCTCTTCCTCCTCTCTCTTTTGTTCTGCGTACTCATTAGCTTAGGTAACAAATTGTTTCATAAGCTTAAGTGGCCAAGTTTAACTCAAGCTAATCTTGCTTAGCCACTAAGATAGCGAACTTTCTGAGTTATTGTAGCTTAACGATATTAGTTTAACATAAGCACCTCATTTAAGATTTTCTAAATCACCAAGGTATTCAATTCTCAATTTCACAAAAATTGAATTTGAATTCTCTTTGAATTTCCTCCTATTTCTTTTTCTTTTCTCTAACTTCTCTTCTAGCTCTCAAGAAGGAAAGTTTCTCTGTAACTCTCTCCGTCCTTCTGCTTCCTTCTCTCTTTTGTTCTATAAACTAATTAGCTTAGGTGAGTAATTGTTTCATAACCCTAAGTGGCGGAGTTTAACTCAAACTATCCTCGCTTGGCCTCTAAGAAAGAGAATTTTCTGTAGCTCAACGATATTAGTTTAATATAAGAACTTCATTTAAGGTTTTTGAAATTGCCTAAGTGTTCAATTCTCGAGTCCAAAAGGTTGAATTTTAATTCCCTTTGATTTTCTTCCTATTTCTCTTTCTTTGCTCTAACTTTCTCTTCGAGCTCTCAAGAAGAAAGTTTCTCTGTAACTCTCTCCTTCCTTCTCCTTCTTTCTCCTTTGGTTCCAGAAACAAACTAGTTGTGGTAACTAATTATTTCATAAGCTTAAGTGGCCAAGTTTAACACAAACTAATCTTGCTTACCCTCTAAGAAAGAGAATTTTCTTAGTAATTTTAGCTTGACGATATTAGTTTTACTTCAGCAACTCGTTTAACGATTTCGAAATCACCTAAGTGTTCAATTCTCTAGTCCAAAAGGATGAATTTGAATTTCCATTTTGTTCAAATTTCTCTTTCTTTGCTCTTACTTTCTCTTCTAGCTCTCAAGAAAATAGTTTCTCCGTAACTTTCTCCGTCCTTCTCCTTCCTTCTCTCTTTTGCTCTAGAAACAAATTAGCTTAGGTAACTAATTGTTTCATAGGATGATGTGGCCAATTTTAACTCAAACTAAGCCCTCTAGGAAATGGAATTTTTTGAGTAATTGTAGCTTAACGATACTAGTTTCACTTAAGAACCACATATAAGGTTTTCTAAATCACCTACGTGTTCAAATCTCAAGCCAGAAAATAATGAATTTGAATTCCTTTTGATTTTCTTCATATTTCTCTTTCTTTTCTATAACTTTCTCTACTAGCCCACAAGGAGAAATTTCTCTGCAACTTTCTCCGTCCTTCTCCTACCATATTTCTTTTGTTCTACGAACTAATTAGGTTTGGTAACTAATTGTTTCATAAGCTTAAGTGGCCAAGTTTAACTCACACTAATCTTGCTTAGCCTCTAAGAAAGTTTCTCTGTAACTTTCTATGTCCTTCTCACTCCTTCTCTCTTTCATTCTAGAAACTAATTAGCTTAGTCATAAACTTAGGTCGCCAAGTCTGACTCGAACTAATCTTGCATAATCTCTAAGAAATAGAATTTTCCGAGTAATTGTAGCTTAACGATATTGGTTTAACTTTAGTACCTCAGTTAAGATTTTCTAAATCCCATAAGTGCAAGCCCAAAAGGTTGAATTTTAATTCCCTTTCATTGTCTTCCTGTTTCTCTTTCTATAGCTTGACTTTCTCTTCTAGCTCTCAAGAAGAAAGTTTCTCGGTTACTTTCTCTGCCCTTCTCCTTCGTTCTCTCTTTTGTTCTAGAAACTAATTAGCTCAGACAACCAACTGTTTTCATAACCTTAAGTGGGGAAGTAGAACTCAAACTAACCTTGCTTTGCCTCTAAGAAAGAGAATTTTCTGAGTAATTCTAGCTTAACAGTATTAGCTTAACTTAAGCACCTCATTTAAGGTTTCTGACTCACCTAACTGTTCAATTCTCAAGACCGAAATTGTCAATTTGAACTCCCTTTCATTTTCTTCCTATTTCTCTCTCTTTTCTGTGACTTTCTCTTCTATCTCTCAAGAAGATAGTTTATCTAGAAGTTTCTCTGTCCTTCACCTTCCTTCTTTCTTTTGTTCCAGGAACTAATTTGCTTTGGCAACTAATTGTTTCATAAGCTTAAGTGGCCAAGTTTAACTCAAACTATTCACCCAAAAAAAGTTTAACTCAAACTAATCTTGCTTGGCCTCTAATAAAGAGATTTTTCTGAGTAATTCTAGTTTAACGATATTAGTTTAATCTAAGCACCTCATTTAAGGTTTTCTAAATCATCTAAGTCTTCAATTCTCAAGTCCAAAAGGATGAATTTGAATTTCTTTTGATTTTCTTCCTCTTTCTCTTCCA
Source organism: Camellia sinensis (assembly GCF_055761805.1). NCBI lineage: Eukaryota > Viridiplantae > Streptophyta > Magnoliopsida > Ericales > Theaceae > Camellia > Camellia sinensis. The sequence continues at coordinate 128,447,480 of NC_138962.1, forward strand.
TTTCCTTGACTTTCTCTTCTAGCTCTCAAGAAGAAAGTTTCTCTACAACTTTCTCCGTCCTTCTCTCTTTTGTTCTAGAAACTAATCAGCTTAGCTAATTAATTGTTTTATAAGCTTAAGTAGCCAAGTTTAACTCAGACTAACCTTGCTTAGCCTCTAAGAAAGAGAATTTTATGTGTAATTGTAGCTTAACGCTATTTAAGGTTTTCTAAATCACCTAAGTGTTCAATTCTCAAGTCAAAAATGATGAAGTTGAATTTCATTTGTTTTTTTTCCTATTGCTCTTTCCTTTCTCTAACTCTCTCTTCTAGCTCTCAAGAACAAAGTTTCGCCGTAACTTTCTCTGTCCTTCTTTCTTTTTTTCTAGATACTAATTAGCTTAGGTAACTAATTGTTTCGTAAGCTTAATAATTGGCCAAGTTTAACTCAAACTAATCTTGCCTAGCCTATAAGAAAGGGAATTTTCTGTGTAACTATAGCTTAATCATGTTAGTTTAACTTAAACAACCCATTAAATATTTTCTAAATCACGTTAGTGTTCAACTCTCACGTCCAAAATGATGAATTTGAATTCCCTTTGACTCTTTTTTGTTGTTTTTTTTTCCTTTCTATTTCTCATTCTTTTCTCTAACTTTCTCTTCTAGCTCTCAAGAAGATAGTTTATATGTATCTTTCTCTGTCCATCTTCTTTCTTCTCCCTTTTGTTCTAGAAACTAATTAGCTTAGGTAACTAACTGTTTCATCAGCTTAAGTGCCCAAGTTTAAATCAAATTAATTTTCCTTAGCCTCTAACGAAGAGAATTGCCTGAGTAATTGTAGTTCAACGATATCAATTTATAACTTAAACACCTCATTTATGGTTTTCTAAATCACCTAAGTGTTCAATTGTCAAGTCCGAAAGGATGAATTTGAATTCCGGATGATTTTCTTCCAATTTCTCTTTCTTTTCTATGACTTTCTCTTCTTGCTCTCAAGAAGAAAGTTTCTCTATAGCGATCCCGGTTGTCCTTTTACTGTTCTGTTGTATTCCGGACTCGGTTCCGTGAAGTTAGTAGTGGTATCTATCTTGTTGCTGTCCTTTAATTCCAATTGATTAAGTTTTAGGATGTTTTAAGCAGGGTTGTTACAGGTTGGTTAGCCCTTGGTTTCAAATCCTTGTTGTTGTCCAGTTTTTAGGCGATCCGCTCGAGCGGGTCTTCTTGCGCTCGAGCGGGGATTGCACACCTCCAGTATTTCGTGTTCCTGCAAAACTTCTGCAGATGTGATTTTTATGCTCGAGCGGGTTTGTTTACGCTCGAGCGGTAGCGCTCGAGCGGGTTTGTTGGCGCTCGAGCGGGTAGTACTTTCTGGGTATAAGTTCTGGGAGGGTGAAATCTACGCTCGAGCGGACTGGTTTTCGCGCTCGAGCGGATGTGCTTTATTCTTGTGTCTTGGCGCTCGAGCGGGGCTTTTTACGCTCGAGCGAACCTAGTTTTTGTTCTTGACGCTCGAGCATTGTGTTTTCCGCTCGAGCGGGAATGTCGTATATCAGTTGGCTGTGGGTCAATTTTAAATCACTTTTTCACTTCTCTTCTCTCTCTTACTTTTTCAAAAACACCATTGTTGAGCTTCTCACTCTAGAGCTCTACCTTCTCTCTAGGTATTGATCTAGTAGGAGTGATTTCCTCACCTTTGGCCTTTACAAAAGAGTTGTTGGCTATCTTTTGATCCGAGAAATTCGTGGTTTGGAGCATTTTCGTTTTCTTCACCTTCTTGGTTAGGAGTTATCTTTCGAGGTAGGGATAACCTACTCCTCCCTATGGGTTTTGTCTTTAAATTTTAGCATTTTGAGATGTTGGGGTTGGTTTGGTAATTTTGTGAAAGTTTGGGACTTTTGTGTAAATTTACAAAAGTTGGGGTTTTAGCTATGTAAAACCTAGATGCGTGTTTGGCATGGAAAAGTGAAATTAATGTTAAAATATTAATGAAAATGGAACCTAAGGGTTGTAATGTTAATTATGGAATATGCCCTAATTACATTGGTTAATTAATTTGCATAATTAATGATGAGGAATGAGAAATTGATTTGGAAATGTATGGAATTAAAGGGTGTAGTTGGATTATTTATCACTCACCTGGTTGAAATGTTGATTATATATATTCATTGTTGCATTTATTTTCTGTATAGAAATAACTGCTTTGGGCTATCGGTGGAGGATAGTCTTGATTGTTGTAAACAATGCATGATGATTAGGCAAACTGAAACTAATCACTGGAATGTGTCATTGAGTATGACGGTTGAAAGAATACATTAAATTTATGTGTTGTGTGATGATGTGTATAATTATTGTTTATATGCATTGCGTCGTGTTGGAGGAGATAGGGGATGTACTCCACGGTTTAGGGGAAGATAGGGGATGGACCTCTAAACCGGATGTTGTTGGGAGAAGATAGGGGATGGACTCCATAGATAGAGCTCATATGCTTATCTAGTAATGTGTTGACAGAGCTCATGTGCTTGTCTTTGGAAGTGTGATAGTGCTCTTATGCATCTCTATGGAAGTGATGATATAGCTTGTATGCTTATCTGTTAGTGTGTGATATAGCTAGTATGCTTATCTATTATGAAATGGGAAAGTGCTTAATATGAGTTACTGTCTCATATGAGTTGTTTGGCTAGGTTCTGAGCCATGGTTATAAATTGAGAATTGAAAGGAATTGGAAAATGGATTGTAACATGGACTTGTATCTCATGAAACTGTAAAGTGTGATACGGGAAAGTATCAGTGTTGGCCATCCATCAACTGCTAATCTTTTAGTCAACTGCAATGGCTTGGTCTTGGGGATAGAAATAGCAAATTTTTTTTTAGGTCTGTGAAGAGCAATATCAACAGAGGGAAAATTTTGAGTGTTGATATGGGTGATGGTACTAGGTCTACTAACAGCTCTGATATCCATACCTCTTTTGTCAATTTCTATACCAAGTTATTTGGCACTCCCTGTGTGGACCAGTATAATGGCTTTGAGAGAATTCAATCTTTGGTGCATAAAAAAGTCTCTCCTTCTCAATATGACTTGATGTCTAAACCTGTTTCTGAGACTGAAATCAAGGAGGTTTTTTGGTCCTTAAAAGCCAATAAAGCCCCTGGTCCTGACGGGTATTCCGCTGGGTTCTTCAAAAATTCTTGGGATATTGTTGGTAAGGATGTCACATTAGCCATCAAGTCTTTTTTTGACACTGGTAAACTTCTTTCTGAGGTCAATAGTACCATCATTGCTCTCATTCCTAAAGTTCCCAATCCTATGCATGTTGGTGACTATAGACCCATTTCTTGTTGTAACACCATCTACAAATGCATTGCTAAGATCATAGCTAATAGACTTAAATTGGCCCTCCCTGATCTGATTGATCCTGTGCAATCTGCTTTTGTCCAAGGTAGAAGGATCTCGGACAACATTTTCCTGTCCCAAGAGCTTATGAGAGGTTACCATAGGAAGTCCCTTACTCCTAAGTGTGCCATGAAAGTGGACATTATGAAGGCGTATGATACTGTGAGGTGGGATTTTATTATTGATACTCTTACAGCTATGGATTTCCCTCCTTGCATGATTACTTGGATAAAGGCTTGTATCACGAGCCCTTCCTTTTCGGTCTGTATTAATGGGAGCCTTCAGGGGTATTTTAAAGGGGCTCGGGGGTTAAGACAAGGGGACCCTATGTCCCCGTATCTTTTTGTGGTGGCTATGGAGGTCCTTGCTAGGATTTTGGCTGAGAAGTCTAGGAATCCCCTGTTCAAATTCCACTGGAGATGTGAAAAAACCAAAATTGTCAATTTATGTTTTGCTGATGATCTGATGATTTTTAGCAAAGGGGATCCTGGCACTGTTAACCTTATCATGCAAGGTTTGGAGGAATTTAGAAATCTGTCGGGTCTCACTCCTAATCCTAGTAAGAGTAACATTTTCTTCTCGGGTTGTAGTATACAGCTTAGAGACAAAATCCTTCAGATTGCAAAATTTACTGAGGGTTCCCTCCCTGTTAGATATCTTGGTGTGCCTTTAATCACTACCATGCTTAAAGTGTCTGATTGCCATATTCTGGTGGAGAGAATTACCATGAGGATCAAAAGTTGGACCAATAAATTGCTCTCTTATGCTGGTAGAGCCCAACTCATAAAGCCTATCCTGTTTTCAATGCAGGTGTATTGGTCCTCTCTTTTTATCCTTCCTAAGAAGATAATTAGCGACATTGAGAGCATTCTTAGATCCTTTTTTTGGTCTGGGGTTGAGATGAAAAAGCATAGTGCTAAGATTGCTTGGAAGTATATATGCAGAAATAAGAGTGAAGGTGGCCTTGGTTTTAAGGATCTGGAAGTCTGGAACAAGGCTGCTATAGACAAACATGTTTGGTATTTGTTTTCGGGTGGGGATTGCTCTATGTGGTGCCAATGGGTTAAGTCCTACTTGCTCAAAGGTAGGAGTTTCTGGTCCGTTAAGACCCCTAGTGATCCGTCTTGGGTTTGGAGGAAAATTTTGTCTCTCAGGAACTTAATTTATCCTCTCATCAAATTTAAAATTGGTAATGGTGACAATGTGTTCCTTTGGCATGACAATTGGCACCCTCTAGGTTCACTTTGGTAGAGGTTTGGGCCTAGGATCCTTTATGATACTAACCTTCCTGACAGTTCCAAGGTTAGCTCTATTGTCTCTAATTGTTCTTGGAAGTGGCCTGTTTCTAATTCTTGGGAGATTAAGGAGTGGATTTCCTCCACTCCCTCATCTCTCTTACCTTCTCCGGGCTCTTCAGACATTCCGGTTTGGAGCTTGACCGCTGATGGTACTTTTTCTATCCAGTCTGTTTGGGATTGGTGGAGGGAAAAAGGGCCTAAAGTCCCTTGGTCTAAACTTATCTGGGCCCCCCCATTAATTCCTAGGGTTAGTTTTATTGTTTGGTTGGCCATTAACGAGAGACTTAATACTGGTGACAGGCTTCAATCTTTTGGTCTTGTCTCTAGTCCTTGCTGCCCTTTCTGTCAAGCTCCTGAGGAGGATCACTCCCATCTCTTTTTCAGGTGTATTTTTTCCTCTAGGGTTTGGGGTGGCATGATGGCCAAATGTAATGCTAACTGGCCTTCTCTGTCTTGGCTGGGCACTGTTGAGTTTGCTACTAAATCTACCTGTGGTAATTCTTTGAAAATGCTGGTCCTGAGGTTGTCTTTTCTCTGCACTGTCTACCACATTTGGATGGAGAGGAATAGTAGAATCTTTAGTAAGGTCCACAAACCTGAAGAGGTTGTTACTAACTCTATTATCCAAATGGTTAGGGGTAGGCTCCTTTCTTTGGATAACATTAAATTTTCTGCAGGTGATCACTGGTTTTGGGAGAAATGGAACCTTCCCTACAAAATTATGCAGCCGACCAATGCTACTGCAGATGGTAGGAGAATGAGTGGTGTGAGTTCACCTACAATTAGGGTTGAGTGATGGTGAGCATATACTGTGGGGTTTTTACTAATTGGGTGTTCCTTTGTAGGTTCTCTTCTTTCTTATCAGGTTATGAAGAATCCTATATCATTGAAGTGGCTGATTGGAGGGTTGAGTGATGTGAGCAAGCAAAGTATTCTACGCCACTGTGGGTTGAGTGAAGAGAGACAGTATACATGTTTTGCTCTAACATTTATTATATATTATATATGTTTTATGCAGGTTTATGGAGCTTTCAAGTATACTACCTATCTTGTTCTATTGAGGAATCTGGTGAGATGTGGGCCTAGTGATGTGAGGTTCTATATGGAGTGTAATAATGTTTTTTACTGTGGGCCGAGTGTGGGGAGGTCTTATACAGTGTGTTTATTATTTCTGCTGCTTTATGATCTTCATTATGGAGGTGGTGATTTCTATCCATGGCAGGCTGTGGCTTATGTCGTGGTTCGGTGGTGTGGTAGCTCCTTATTCCGTAGTTACCTGAGGCTGTTATCAGTTTATTTCTCTTTTGCCGTGGAGGAGTGGTGGCTGATTGCTGTTCAGATTTGGGTGGCAGTTGGCAGTGTGCGTATGTACCATGGTGATGGCTGCTTCCAGCGCCTTGCTATGCTACAAGTGGGAGATAATCAATGGTTATTACTTTTATTTTATTTTTATTTGTTCACAGGTGTTGTTTGCAGTTTGCCTACTCCTACGGGTTGTGTAGGAGGCTTCATGTGTACTTTGGTGTCTCGTGTAACAGATTTCCTGAGCAATTCGGTAGGTGGGCCCCTCTTGGCTCATTTTTTCGGTTTGCTTGGACTTCTATTTTTTTGTATTATATTTATTTTGTTACAGGTGCCTATCCCTACGAGCTGTGTAGGGAGGTTTTGTGGGTGTGATGGTGCCCATCCCTACGGGTTGTGTAGGGGGTTTTCTGACTGTGTTGTGGTGCTTGTTGGCTGCTGGTTTTGTATTTTGTACAAGGTCCCTATTCATCATAGGATATGGCCTTTGTACAATTTTATTGGCTAAGTTTCTTTTGGCTCTCCTAATTTTCGGATGTAGCTCCTAGGTTTGGTCTAGTTCTTTGTTGTGTTTTTGGGCTTCGGTGTCTGTGGGCTGAGGCTCGTGTTGTTTTCTGTTGTTAGGGCCTGGGGTACGCCCCTTGTATTTTTGTAAATCTTTCTGTTTTATATTATTTCTTATTCACCCAAAAAAAAAAAATTCTTTTAGTCATTGTTCATATTTGGTTTAGTGTATTTCTACTGGGCTGTGGCTCACCTTATATGGGAATATCATTTTCAGGTACAGGTAGCATGCCACCTTCAGGGGCGTAGCTTGGGAGGCTAGAGGCGGGCGGACTTTTGTTGTTTAGTTTCTTTGATGTATTACGTGTATATTCAAGCCAAGGGCTTAATGTGTAAATGAGTTAGCACTCTTTTGTTGTAACCAAATGTTAACTTGGAAAGCTGTAAGCCTTTAGGGCATTTGCTTTTGTCATTAACATGTAATACTTTTTGGTAATGAAACTCTGATGAATAGAAGAAAGTGGAGCTTTTATATATCAATGCATGTCTATATTGGTGGGTTTAATGTTATTATTTCGAGGGCGTCACATTCTCTGTAACTTCCTCCGTCCCTCTCCTTCCTTCTCTCTTTTGTTCTAAAAACTAATTAGGCTTGGTAAATAATTGTTTCATAAGCTTAAGTGACCGAGTTTAACTGAAACTAATCTTACTTAGCTTCTAAGATACAGAATTTTCTAAGCAATTGTAACTTTTTTTTTTTTTTTTTGGGTAAGTAAAGGCAATTGTAACTTAACGATACTCGTTTAAGTTAAGTACCTCATTTATGGTTTTCTAAATCAACTGAGTGTTCAATTCTCAAGTCAGAAAGGATGATTTTGAATTCTTTTCGATTTTCTTCATATTTCCCCTTCTTTGCACTAACCTTTTTTTCTTTCTAGCTCCGAAGAAGGAAGTTTCTCTGTAACTTTCTCCGTCCCTCTCTTCCTCCTCTCTCTTTTGTTCTGCGTACTCATTAGCTTAGGTAACAAATTGTTTCATAAGCTTAAGTGGCCAAGTTTAACTCAAGCTAATCTTGCTTAGCCACTAAGATAGCGAACTTTCTGAGTTATTGTAGCTTAACGATATTAGTTTAACATAAGCACCTCATTTAAGATTTTCTAAATCACCAAGGTATTCAATTCTCAATTTCACAAAAATTGAATTTGAAATCTCTTTGAATTTCCTCCTATTTCTTTTTCTTTTCTCTAACTTCTCTTCTAGCTCTCAAGAAGGAAAGTTTCTCTGTAACTCTCTCCGTCCTTCTGCTTCCTTCTCTCTTTTGTTCTATAAACTAATTAGCTTAGGTGAGTAATTGTTTCATAACCCTAAGTGGCGGAGTTTAACTCAAACTATCCTCGCTTGGCCTCTAAGAAAGAGAATTTTCTGTAGCTCAACGATATTAGTTTAATATAAGAACTTCATTTAAGGTTTTTGAAATTGCCTAAGTGTTCAATTCTCGAGTCCAAAAGGTTGAATTTTAATTCCCTTTGATTTTCTTCCTATTTCTCTTTCTTTGCTCTAACTTTCTCTTCGAGCTCTCAAGAAGAAAGTTTCTCTGTAACTCTCTCCTTCCTTCTCCTTCTTTCTCCTTTGGTTCCAGAAACAAATTAGTTGTGGTAACTAATTATTTCATAAGCTTAAGTGGCCAAGTTTAACACAAACTAATCTTGCTTACCCTCTAAGAAAGAGAATTTTCTTAGTAATTTTAGCTTGACGATATTAGTTTTACTTCAGCAACTCGTTTAACGACTTCGAAATCACCTAAGTGTTCAATTCTCTAGTCCAAAAGGATGAATTTGAATTTCCATTTTGTTCAAATTTCTCTTTCTTTGCTCTTACTTTCTCTTCTAGCTCTCAAGAAAATAGTTTCTCCGTAACTTTCTCCGTCCTTCTCCTTCCTTCTCTCTTTTGCTCTAGAAACAAATTAGCTTAGGTAACTAATTGTTTCATAGGATGATGTGGCCAATTTTAACTCAAACTAAGCCCTCTAGGAAATGGAATTTTTTGAGTAATTGTAGCTTAACGATACTAGTTTCACTTAAGAACCACATATAAGGTTTTCTAAATCACCTACGTGTTCAAATCTCAAGCCAGAAAATAATGAATTTGAATTCCTTTTGATTTTCTTCATATTTCTCTTTCTTTTCTATAACTTTCTCTACTAGCCCACAAGGAGAAATTTCTCTGCAACTTTCTCCGTCCTTCTCCTACCATATTTCTTTTGTTCTACGAACTAATTAGGTTTGGTAACTAATTGTTTCATAAGCTTAAGTGGCCAAGTTTAACTCACACTAATCTTGCTTAGCCTCTAAGAAAGTTTCTCTGTAACTTTCTACGTCCTTCTCACTCCTTCTCTCTTTCATTCTAGAAACTAATTAGCTTAGTCATAAACTTAGGTCGCCAAGTCTGACTCGAACTAATCTTGCATAATCTCTAAGAAATAGAATTTTCCGAGTAATTGTAGCTTAACGATATTGGTTTAACTTTAGTACCTCAGTTAAGATTTTCTAAATCCCATAAGTGCAAGCCCAAAAGGTTGAATTTTAATTCCCTTTCATTGTCTTCCTGTTTCTCTTTCTATAGCTTGACTTTCTCTTCTAGCTCTCAAGAAGAAAGTTTCTCGGTTACTTTCTCTGCCCTTCTCCTTCGTTCTCTCTTTTGTTCTAGAAACTAATTAGCTCAGACAACCAACTGTTTTCATAACCTTAAGTGGGGAAGTAGAACTCAAACTAACCTCGCTTTGCCTCTAAGAAAGAGAATTTTCTGAGTAATTCTAGCTTAACAGTATTAGCTTAACTTAAGCACCTCATTTAAGGTTTCTGACTCACCTAACTGTTCAATTCTCAAGACCGAAATTGTCAATTTGAACTCCCTTTCATTTTCTTCCTATTTCTCTTTCTTTTCTGTGACTTTCTCTTCTATCTCTCAAGAAGTTAGTTTATCTAGAAGTTTCTCTGTCCTTCACCTTCCTTCTTTCTTTTGTTCTAGGAGCTTTGCCTTCCTTCTTTCTTTTGTTCCAGGAACTAATTTGCTTTGGCAACTATTTGTTTCATAAGCTTAAGTGGCCAAGTTTAACTCAAACTAATCTTGCTTGGCCTCTAATAAAGAGATTTTTCTGAGTAATTCTAGTTTAACGATATTAGTTTAATCTAAGCACCTCATTTAAGGTTTTCTAAATCATCTAAGTCTTCAATTCTCAAGTCCAAAAGGATGAATTTGAATTTCTTTTGATTTTCTTCCTCTTTCTCTTCCATTTCCTTGACTTTCTCTTCTAGCTCTCAAGAAGAAAGTTTCTCTACAACTTTCTCCGTCCTTCTCTCTTTTGTTCTAGAAACTAATCAGCTTAGCTAACTAATTGTTTTATAAGCTTAAGTAGCCAAGTTTAACTCAGACTAACCTTGCTTAGCCTCTAAGAAAGAGAATTTTATGTGTAATTGTAGCTTAACGCTATTTAAGGTTTTCTAAATCACCTAAGTGTTCAATTCTCAAGTCAAAAATGATGAAGTTGAATTTCATTTGTTTTTTTTTCCTATTTCTCTTTCCTTTCTCTAACTCTCTCTTCTAGCTCTCAAGAACAAAGTTTCGCCGTAACTTTCTCTGTCCTTCTTTCTTTTTTTCTAGATACTAATTAGCTTAGGTAACTAATTGTTTCGTAAGCTTAATAATTGGCCAAGTTTAACTCAAACTAATCTTGCCTAGCCTATAAGAAAGGGAATTTTCTGTGTAACTATAGCTTAATCATGTTAGTTTAACTTAAGCAACCCATTAAATATTTTCTAAATCACGTTAGTGTTCAACTCTCACGTCTAAAATGATGAATTTGAATTCCCTTTGACTCTTTTTTGTTGTTTTTTTTTTCCTTTCTATTTCTCATTCTTTTCTCTAACTTTCTCTTCTAGCTCTCAAGAAGATAGTTTATATGTATCTTTCTCTGTCCATCTTCTTCCTTCTCCCTTTTGTTCTAGAAACTAATTAGCTTAGGAAACTAACTGTTTCATCAGCTTAAGTGCCCAAGTTTAAATCAAATTAATTTTCCTTAGCCTCTAACGAAGAGAATTGCCTGAGTAATTGTAGTTCAACGATATCAATTTATAACTTAAACACCTCATTTATGGTTTTCTAAATCACCTAAGTGTTCAATTGTCAAGTCCGAAAGGATGAATTTGAATTCCGGATGATTTTCTTCCAATTTCTCTTTCTTTTCTATGACTTTCTCTTCTTGCTCTCAAGAAGAAAGTTTCTCTATAGCGATCCCGGTTGTCCTTTTACTGTTCTGTTGTATTCCGGACTCGGTTCCGTGAAGTTAGTAGTGGTATCTATCTTGTTGCCGTCCTTTAATTCCAATTGATTAAGTTTTAGGATGTTTTAAGCAGGGTTGTTACAGGTTGGTTAGGCCTTGGTTTCAAATCCTTGTTGTTGTCCAGTTTTTAGGCGATCCGCTCGAGCGGGTCTTCTTGCGCTCGAGCGGGGATTGCACACCTCCAGTATTTCGTGTTCCTGCAAAACTTCTGCAGATGTGATTTTTATGCTCGAGCGGGTTTGTTGGCGCTCGAGCGGGTAGTACTTTCTGGGTATAAGTTCTGGGAGGGTGAAATCTACGCTCGAGCGGACTGGTTTTCGCGCTCGAGCGGATGTGCTTTATTCTTGTGTCTTGGCGCTCGAGCGGGGCTTTTTGCGCTCGAGCGGATCGAGTTTTTGTTCTTGACGCTCGAGCGTTGTGTTTTCCGCTCGAGCGGGAATGTCGTATATCAGTTGGCTGTGGGTCAATTTTAAATCACTTTTTCACTTCTCTTCTCTCTCTTACTTTTTCAAAAACACCATTGTTGAGCTTCTCACTCTAGAGCTCTACCTTCTCTCTAGGTATTGATCTAGTAGGAGTGATTTCCTCACCTTTGGCCTTTACAAAAGAGTTGTTGGCTATCTTTTGATCCGAGAAATTCGTGGTTTGGAGCATTTTCGTTTTCTTCACCTTCTTGGTTGGGAGTTATCTTTCGAGGTAGGGATAACCTACTCCTCCCTATGGGTTTTGTCTTTAAATTTTAGCATTTTGAGATGTTGGGCTTGGTTTGGTAATTTTGTGAAAGTTTGGGACTTTTGTGTAAATTTACAAAAGTTGGGGTTTTAGCTATGTAAAACCTAGATGCGTGTTTGGCATGGAAAAGTGAAATTAATGTTAAAACATTAATGAAAATGGAACCTAAGGGTTGTAATGTTAATTATGGAATATGCCCTAATTACATTGGTTAATTTATTTGCATAATTAATGATGAGGAATGAGAAGTTGATTTGGAAATGTATGGAATTAAAGGGTGTAGTTGGATTATTTATCACTCACCTGGTTGAAATGTTGATTATATATATTCATTGTTGCATTTATTTTCTGTATAGAAATAACTGCTTTGGGCTATCGGTGGAGGATAGTCTTGATTGTTGTAGACAATGCATGATGATTAGGCAAACTGAAACTAATCACTGGAATGTGTCATTGAGTATGACGGTTGAAAGAATACATTAAATTTATGTGTTGTGTGATGATGTGTATAATTATTGTTTATATGCATTGCGTCGTGTTGGAGGAGATAGGGGATGTACTCCACGGTTTAGGGGAAGATAGGGGATGGACCTCTAAACCGGATGTTGTTGGGAGAAGATAGGGGATGGACTCCATAGATAGAGCTCATATGCTTATCTAGTAATGTGTTGACAGAGCTCATGTGCTTGTCTTTGGAAGTGTGATAGTGCTCTTATGCATCTCTATGGAAGTGATGATATAGCTTGTATGCTTATCTGTTGGTGTGTGATATAGCTAGTATGCTTATCTATTATGAAATGGGAAAGTGCTTAATATGAGTTACTGTCTCATATGAGTTGTTTGGCCAGGTTCTGAGCCATGGTTATAAATTGAGAATTGAAAGGAATTGGAAAATGGATTGTAACATGGACTTGTATCTCATGAAACTGTAAAGTGTGATACGGGAAAGTATCAGTGTTGGCCATCCATCAACTGCTAATCTTTTAGTCAACTGCAATGGCTTGGTCTTGGGGATAGAAATAGCAAAATTTTTTTTAGGTCTGTGAAGAGCAATATCAACAGAGGGAAAATTTTGAGTGTTGATATGGGTGATGGTACTAGGTCTACTAACAGCTCTGATATCCATACCTCTTTTGTCAATTTCTATACCAAGTTATTTGGCACTCCCTGTGTGGACCATTATAATGGCTTTGAGAGAATTCAATCTTTGGTGCATAAAAAAGTCTCTCCTTCTCAATATGACTTGATGTCTAAACCTGTTTCTGAGACTGAAATCAAGGAGGTTTTTTGGTCCTTAAAAGCCAATAAAGCCCCTGGTCCTTATGGGTATTCCGCTGGGTTCTTCAAAAATTCTTGGGATATTGTTGGTAAGGATGTCACATTAGCCATCAAGTCTTTTTTTGACACTGGTAAACTTCTTTCTGAGGTCAATAGTACCATCATTGCTCTCATTCCTAAAGTTCCCAATCCTATGCATGTTGGTGACTATAGACCCATTTCTTGTTGTAACACCATCTACAAATGCATTGCTAAGATCATAGCTAATAGACTTAAATTGGCCCTCCCTGATCTGATTGATCCTGTGCAATCTGCTTTTGTCCAAGGTAGAAGGATCTCGGACAACATTTTCCTGTCCCAAGAGCTTATGAGAGGTTACCATAGGAAGTCCCTTACTCCTAAGTGTGCCATGAAAGTGGACATTATGAAGGCGTATGATACTGTGAGGTGGGATTTTATTATTGATACTCTTACAGCTATGGATTTCCCTCCTTGCATGATTACTTGGATAAAGGCTTGTATCACGAGCCCTTCCTTTTCGGTCTGTATTAATGGGAGCCTTCAGGGGTATTTTAAAGGGGCTCGGGGGTTAAGACAAGGGGACCCTATGTCCCCGTATCTTTTTGTGGTGGCTATGGAGGTCCTTGCTAGGATTTTGGCTGAGAAGTCTAGGAATCCCCTGTTCAAATTCCACTGGAGATGTGAAAAAACCAAAATTGTCAATTTATGTTTTGCTGATGATCTGATGATTTTTAGCAAAGGGGATCCTGGCACTGTTAACCTTATCATGCAAGGTTTGGAGGAATTTAGAAATCTGTCGGGTCTCACTCCTAATCCTAGTAAGAGTAACATTTTCTTCTCGGGTTGTAGTATACAGCTTAGAGAGGAAATCCTTCAGATTGCAAAATTTACTGAGGGTTCCCTCCCTGTTAGGTATCTTGGTGTGCCTTTAATCACTACCAAGCTTAAAGTGCCTGATTGCCATATTCTGGTGGAGAGAATTACCATGAGGATCAAAAGTTGGACTAATAAATTGGTCTCTTATGCTGGTAGAGCCCAACTCATAAAGTCTATCCTGTTTTCAATGCAGGTGTATTGGTCCTCTCTTTTTATCCTTCCTAAGAAGATAATTAGCGACATTGAGAGCATTCTTAGATCCTTTTTTTGGTCTGGGGTTGAGATGAAAAAGCATAGTGCTAAGATTGCTTGGAAGTATATATGCAGAAATAAGAGTGAAGGTGGCCTTGGTTTTAAGGATCTGGAAGTCTGGAACAAGGCTGCTATAGACAAACATGTTTGGTATTTGTTTTCGGGTGGGGATTGCTCTATGTGGTGCCAATGGGTTAAGTCCTACTTGCTCAAAGGTAGGAGTTTCTGGTCCGTTAAGACCCCTAGTGATCCGTCTTGGGTTTGGAGGAAAATTTTGTCTCTCAGGAACTTAATTTATCCTCTCATCAAATTTAAAATTGGTAATGGTGACAATGTGTTCCTTTGGCATGACAATTGGCACCCTCTAGGTTCACTTTGGCAGAGGTTTGGGCCTAGGATCCTTTATGATACTAACCTTCCTGACAGTTCCAAGGTTAGCTCTATTGTCTCTAATTATTCTTGGAAGTGGCCTGTTTCTAATTCTTGGGAGATTAAGGAGTGGATTTCCTCCACTCCCTCATCTCTCTTACCTTCTCCGGGCTCTTCAGACATTCCGGTTTGGAGCTTGACCGCTGATGGTACTTTTTCTATCCAGTCTGTTTGGGATTGGTGAAGGGAAAAAGGGCCTAAAGTCCCTTGGTCTAAACTTATCTGGGGCCCCCCATTAATTCCTAGGGTTAGTTTTATTGTTTGGTTGGCCATTAACGAGAGACTTAATACTGGTGACAGGCTTCAATCTTTTGGTCTTGTCTCTAGTCCTTGCTGCCCTTTCTGTCAAGCTCCTGAGGAGGATCACTCCCATCTCTTTTTCAGGTGTATTTTTTCCTCTAGGGTTTGGGGTGGCATGATGGCCAAATGTAATGCTAACTGGCCTTCTCTGTCTTGGCTGGGCACTGTTGAGTTTGCTACTAAATCTACCTGTGGTAATTCTTTGAAAATGCTGGTCCTGAGGTTGTCTTTTCTCTGCACTGTCTACCACATTTGGATGGAGAGGAATAGTAGAATCTTTAGTAAGGTCCACAAACCTGAAGAGGTTGTTACTAACTCTATTATCCAAATGGTTAGGGGTAAGCTCCTTTCTTTGGATAACATTAAATTTTCTGCAGGTGATCACTGGTTTTTGGAGAAATGGAACCTTCCCTACAAAATAATGCAGCCGACCAATGCTACTGCAGATGGTAGGACAATGAGTGGTGTGAGTTCACCTACAATTAGGGTTGAGTGATGGTGAGCATATACTGTGGGGTTTTACTAATTGGGTGTTCTTTTGTAGGTTCTCTTCTTTCTTATCAGGTTATGATGAATCCTATATCATTGAAGTGGCTGATTGGAGGGTTGAGTGATGTGAGCAAGCAAAGTATTCTATGCCACTGTGGGTTGAGTGAAGAGAGACAGTATACATGTTTTGCTCTAACATTTATTATATATTATATATGTTTTATGCAGGTTTATGGAGCTTTCAAGTATACTACCTATCTTGTTCTATTGAGGAATCTAGTGAGATGTGGGCCTAGTGATATGAGGTTCTATATGGAGTGTAATAATGTTTTTTACTGTGGGCCGAGTGTGGGGAGGTCTTATACAGTGTGTTTATTATTTCTGCTGCTTTATGATCTTCATTATGGAGGTGGTGATTTCTATCCATGGCAGGCTGTGGGCTTATGTCGTGGTTCGGTGGTGTGGTAGCTCCTTATTCCGTAGTTACCTGAGGCTGTTATCAGTTTATTTCTCTCTTGCTGTGGTGGAGTGGTGGCTGATTGCTGTTCAGATTTGGGTGGCAGTTGGCAGTGTGCGTATGTACCATGGTGATGGCTGCTTCCAGCGCCTTGCTATGCTACAAGTGGGAGATAATCAGTGGTTATTACTTTTATTTTATTTTTATTTGTTCACAGGTGTTGTTTGCAGTTTGCCTACTCCTACGGGTTGTGTAGGAGGCTTCATGTGTACTTTGGTGTCTCGTGTAACAGATTTCCTGAGTAATTCGGTAGGTGGGCCCCTCTTGGCTCATTTTTTTGGTTTGCTTGGACTTCTATTTTTTTGTATTATATTTATTTTGTAACAGGTGCCTATCGCTACGGGCTGTGTAGGGAGGTTTTGTGGGTGTGATGGTGCCCATCCCTACGGGTTGTGTAGGGGGTTTTCTGACTGTGTTGTGGTGCTTGTTGGCTGCTGGTTTTGTATTTTGTACAAGGTCCCTATTCATCATAGGATATGGCCTTTGTACAATTTTATTGGCTAAGTTTCTTTTGGCTCTCCTAATTTTCGGATATAGCTCCTAGGTTTGGTCTAGTTCTTTGTTGTGTTTTTGGGCTTCGATGTCTGTGGGCTGAGGCTCGTGTTGTTTTCTGTTGTTAGGGCATGGGGTATGCCCCTTGTATTTTTGTAAATCTTTCTGTTTTATATTATTTCTTATTCACCCAAAAAAAAAAAATCTTTTAGTCATTGTTCATATTTGGTTTAGTGTATTTCTACTGGGCTGTGGCTCACCCTATATGGGAATATCATTTTCAGGTACAGGTAGCATGCCACCTACAAGGACGTAGCTTGGGAGGCTAGAGGCGGGCGGACTTTTGTTGTTTAGTTTCTTTGATGTATTACGTGTATATTCAAGCCAAGGGCTTAATGTGTAAATGAGTTAGCACTCTTTTGTTGTAACCAAATGTTAACTTGGAAAGCTGTAAGCCTTTAGGGCATTTGCTTTTGTCATTAACATGTAATACTTTTTGGTAATGAAACTCTGATGAATAGAAGAAAGTGGAGCTTTTATATATCAATGCATGTCTATATTGATGGGTTTAATGTTATTATTTCGAGGGCGTCACATTCTCTGTAACTTCCTCCGTCCCTCTCCTTCCTTCTCTCTTTTGTTCTAAAAACTAATTAGGCTTGGTAAATAATTGTTTCAGAAGCTTAAGTGACCGAGTTTAACTGAAACTAATCTTACTTAGCTTCTAAGATACAGAATTTTCTAAGCAATTGTAACTTTTTTTTTTTTTTTTTTGGGTAAGTAAAGGCAATTGTAACTTAACGATACTCGTTTAAGTTAAGTACCTCATTTATGGTTTTCTAAATCAACTGAGTGTTCAATTCTCAAGTCAGAAAGGATGATTTTGAATTCTTTTCGATTTTCTTCATATTTCCCCTTCTTTGCACTAACCTTTTTTTCTTTCTAGCTCCGAAGAAGGAAGTTTCTCTGTAACTTTCTCCGTCCCTCTCTTCCTCCTCTCTCTTTTGTTCTACGTACTCATTAGCTTAGGTAACAAATTGTTTCATAAGCTTAAGTGGCCAAGTTTAACTCAAGCTAATCTTGCTTAGCCACTAAGATAGCGAACTTTCTGAGTTATTGTAGCTTAACGATATTAGTTTAACATAAGCACCTCATTTAAGATTTTCTAAATCACCAAGGTATTCAATTCTCAATTTCACAAAAATTGAATTTGAATTCTCTTTGAATTTCCTCCTATTTCTTTTTCTTTTCTCTAACTTCTCTTCTAGCTCTCAAGAAGGAAAGTTTCTCTGTAACTCTCTCCATCCTTCTGCTTCCTTCTCTCTTTTGTTCTATAAACTAATTAGCTTAGGTGAGTAATTGTTTCATAACCCTAAGTGGCGGAGTTTAACTCAAACTATCCTCGCTTGGCCTCTAAGAAAGAGAATTTTCTGTAGCTCAACGATATTAGTTTAATATAAGAACTTCATTTAAGGTTTTTGAAATTGCCTAAGTGTTCAATTCTCGAGTCCAAAAGGTTGAATTTTAATTCCCTTTGATTTTCTTCCTATTTCTCTTTCTTTGCTCTAACTTTCTCTTCGAGCTCTCAAGAAGAAAGTTTCTCTGTAACTCTCTCCTTCCTTCTCCTTCTTTCTCCTTTGGTTCCAGAAACAAATTAGTTGTGGTAACTAATTATTTCATAAGCTTAAGTGGCCAAGTTTAACACAAACTAATCTTGCTTACCCTCTAAGAAAGAGAATTTTCTTAGTAATTTTAGCTTGACGATATTAGTTTTACTTCAGCAACTCGTTTAACGATTTCGAAATCACCTAAGTGTTCAATTCTCTAGTCCAAAAGGATGAATTTGAATTTCCATTTTGTTCAAATTTCTCTTTCTTTGCTCTTACTTTCTCTTCTAGCTCTCAAGAAAATAGTTTCTCCGTAACTTTCTCCGTCCTTCTCCTTCCTTCTCTCTTTTGCTCTAGAAACAAATTAGCTTAGGTAACTAATTGTTTCATAGGATGATGTGGCCAATTTTAACTCAAACTAAGCCCTCTAGGAAATGGAATTTTTTGAGTAATTGTAGCTTAACGATACTAGTTTCACTTAAGAACCACATATAAGGTTTTCTAAATCACCTACGTGTTCAAATCTCAAGCCAGAAAATAATGAATTTGAATTCCTTTTGATTTTCTTCATATTTCTCTTTCTTTTCTATAACTTTCTCTACTAGCCCACAAGGAGAAATTTCTCTGCAACTTTCTCCGTCCTTCTCCTACCATATTTCTTTTGTTCTACGAACTAATTAGGTTTGGTAACTAATTGTTTCATAAGCTTAAGTGGCCAAGTTTAACTCACACTAATCTTGCTTAGCCTCTAAGAAAGTTTCTCTGTAACTTTCTACGTCCTTCTCACTCCTTCTCTCTTTCATTCTAGAAACTAATTAGCTTAGTCATAAACTTAGGTCGCCAAGTCTGACTCGAACTAATCTTGCATAATCTCTAAGAAATAGAATTTTCCGAGTAATTGTAGCTTAACGATATTGGTTTAACTTTAGTACCTCAGTTAAGATTTTCTAAATCCCATAAGTGCAAGCCCAAAAGGTTGAATTTTAATTCCCTTTCATTGTCTTCCTGTTTCTCTTTCTATAGCTTGACTTTCTCTTCTAGCTCTCAAGAAGAAAGTTTCTCGGTTACTTTCTCTGCCCTTCTCCTTCGTTCTCTCTTTTGTTCTAGAAACTAATTAGCTCAGACAACCAACTGTTTTCATAACCTTAAGTGGGGAAGTAGAACTCAAACTAACCTCGCTTTGCCTCTAAGAAAGAGAATTTTCTGAGTAATTCTAGCTTAACAGTATTAGCTTAACTTAAGCACCTCATTTAAGGTTTCTGACTCACCTAACTGTTCAATTCTCAAGACCGAAATTGTCAATTTGAACTCCCTTTCATTTTCTTCCTATTTCTCTTTCTTTTCTGTGACTTTCTCTTCTATCTCTCAAGAAGTTAGTTTATCTAGAAGTTTCTCTGTCCTTCACCTTCCTTCTTTCTTTTGTTCTAGGAGCTTTGCCTTCCTTCTTTCTTTTGTTCCAGGAACTAATTTGCTTTGGCAACTAATTGTTTCATAAGCTTAAGTGGCCAAGTTTAACTCAAACTAATCTTGCTTGGCCTCTAATAAAGAGATTTTTCTGAGTAATTCTAGTTTAACGATATTAGTTTAATCTAAGCACCTCATTTAAGGTTTTCTAAATCATCTAAGTCTTCAATTCCACTTGATTAAGTTTTAGGATGTTTTAAGCAGGGTTGTTACAGGTTGGTTAGGCCTTGGTTTCAAATCCTTGTTGTTGTCCAGTTTTTAGGCGATCCGCTCGAGCGGGTCTTCTTGCGCTCGAGCGGGGATTGCACACCTCCAGTATTTCGTGTTCCTGCAAAACTTCTGCAGATGTGATTTTTACGCTCGAGCGGGTTTGTTTACGCTCGAGCGGTAGCGCTCGAGCGGGTTTGTTGGCGCTCGAGCGGGTAGTACTTTCTGGGTATAAGTTCTGGGAGGGTGAAATCTACGCTCGAGCGGACTGGTTTTCGCGCTCGAGCGGATGTGCTTTATTCTTGTGTCTTGGCGCTCGAGCGGGGCTTTTTGCGCTCGAGCGGACCTAGTTTTTGTTCTTGACGCTCGAGCGTTGTGTTTTCCGCTCGAGCGGGAATGTCGTATATCAGTTGGCTGTGGGTCAATTTTAAATCACTTTTTCACTTCTCTTCTCTCTCTTACTTTTCCAAAAATACCATTGTTGAGCTTCTCACTCTAGAGCTCTACCTTCTCTCTAGGTATTGATCTAGTAGGAGTGATTTCCTCACCTTTGGCCTTTACAAAAGAGTTGTTGGCTATCTTTTGATCCGAGAAATTCGTGGTTTGGAGGATTTTCGTTTTCTTCACCTTCTTGGTTGGAAATCATCTTTCGAGGTAGGGATAACCTACTCCTCACTATGGGTTTTGTCTTTAAATTTTAGCATTTTGAGATGTTGGGGTTGGTTTGGTAATTTTGTGAAAGTTTGGGACTTTTGTGTAAATTTACAAAAGTTGGGGTTTTAGCTATGTAAAACCTAGATGCGTGTTTGGCATGGAAAAGTGAAATTAATGTTAAAACATTAATGAAAATGGAACCTAAGGGTTGTAATGTTAATTATGGAATATGCCCTAATTACATTGGTTAATTAATTTACATAATTAATGATGAGGAATGAGAAATTGATTTGGAAATGTATCGAATTAAAGGGTGTAGTTGGATTATTTATCACTCACCTGGTTGAAATGTTGATTATATATATTCATTGTTGCATTTATTTTCTATATAGAAATAACTGCTTTGGGCTATCGGTGGAGGATAGTCTTGATTGTTGTAGACAATGCATGATGTTTAGGCAAACTGAAACTAATAACTGGAATGTGTCATTGAGTATGACGGTTGAAAGAATACATTAAATTTATGTGTTGTGTGATGATGTGTATAATTGCTCTTTCAAAAAACCTTTCAAATACTTTGATTTCTGGTCTCAACATCCAGATTTTCTGGGTACTGTTTCTAACACCTGGGGGCAGTACATTCAAGGGGTTCCTATGTTCAGGGTCTGTCAAAAACTCAGAAAGCTTAAAGCTAGTCTCAAGCTTTTGAATAAGAAAGACTTTAGTGACATATCTACTCGTGTCCAAATTGCTAAAAGTAATCTGGATCTTATTCAATATAAACTTGACAAAGACCCTTCGAATAGTGTTTTGCAAGCCCAAGAGAGAGAGGATCTGAAAAAGTATATTGAGCTTAGCAAATTAGAAGAGAGCGTTGCTCTTCAAAAATCCAAAGTGCAGTGGCTTGGTCTTGGTGATAGAAATAGCAAATTCTTCTTTAGGTCTGTGAAAAGTAATATCAATAGAGGGAAGATTTTGAGTGTTGTCATGGGTGATGGTTCTAGGTCTACTCATAGTACTGATGTCCACACCTCTTTTATCAATTTTTATACCAATTTATTTGGTACCCCTTCTGTGGATCAGTACAAGGGCCTTGAGAGGATTCAATCTTTGGTGGCAAAAAAAGTCTCTCTCTCTCAATCTGTTTCAATGTCCAAGCCTGTTTCTGAAAATGAAATCAAGGAGGTTTTTTGGTCTTTAAAGTCCAATAAAGCCCCTGGCCCGGATGGGTATTCCGCCGGTTTTTTTAAGAGCTCTTGGGATATTGTTGGTAAGGATGTCATTCTAGCTATTAAGTCTTTCTTTGACTCTGGTAAACTTCTTTCTGAGGTTAACAGTACCATTATAGCTCTTATTCCTAAAGTCCCTAATCCTACTCATGTTGGTGACTATAGACCCATCTCTTGTTGTAATACCATCTACAAATGCATTGCCAAGATCATAGCTAATAGAATTAAATTGGCCCTTCCTGATTTGATTGATCCTGTGCAGTCTGCGTTTGTTCAAGGTAGAAGGATCTCGGACAACATTTTCTTGTCCCAAGAGATTATGAGAGGTTACCATAGGAGTTCCCAATCTCCTAAGTGCGCCATGAAAGTTGATATTATGAAAGCTTATGATACTGTGAGATGGGACTTTATCATTGATATCCTCAAAGCTATGGCTTTCCCTCCTTGTATGATTACCTGGATAAAGGCTTGCATTACGAGTCCATCTTTCTCGATTTGTATTAATGGGAGCCTTCAGGGGTATTTTAAAGGGGCGAGGGGTTTGAGACAAGGGGACCCTATGTCCCCGTATCTCTTTGTGTTGGCCATGGAAATTCTTGCCAGAATTCTAGCTGAGAAATCTAGGAGCCCTTTGTTCAAATTCCACTGGAGGTGTGAGAAAACTAAAATTGTTAACCTTTGTTTTGCTGATGATTTGATGATTTTCAGTAAAGGGGACCCTGGTACTGTTTCTCTTATCATGCAGGGATTGGATGAATTTAGGGATCTGTCTGGTCTTACCCCTAATTCTAGTAAGAGTAATATTTTTTTCTCGGGGTGTAGTAGTGAGCTTAAAGAGGATATTCTTCAGATTGCCAATTTTACTGAGGGCTCCCTCCCGGTGAAATACCTTGGTGTGCCTCTTATCACTACCAAGCTTAAAGTGTCTGATTGTCATACCCTGGTTGAGAGAATTACTAAGAGGATTAAAAGTTGGACCAATAAACTGCTTTCTTATGCTGGTAGAGCTCAACTCATCCAGTCTATTCTGTTTTCAATGCAAGTGTATTGGTCCTCTCTTTTTATCCTCCCTAAGAAAATCATTGGTGACATTGAGAGCATCCTTAGATCTTTTCTTTGGTCTGGGGTTGAGTTGAAGAAACATAGTGCTAAGATTGCTTGGAGATATATCTGCAGGAAAAAAAATGAGGGTGGCCTTGGTTTCAAGGACTTAGCTACCTGGAACAAGGCTGCTATAGCCAAACATGTTTGGTACTTGTTTTCTGGGGGTGATTGTTCCATGTGGTGCCAATGGGTCAAGGCTTACTTGCTTAAAAGGAGGAGCTTTTGGGCTGTTAGAATTCCTAGTGATCCCTCATGGGTCTGGAGGAAAATCCTGTCTCTTAGGCATTTAATCTATCCTCATATCAAGTTCAAAATTGGTAATGGGGAAAATGTGTTCCTTTGGTATGACAATTGGCACCCGCTTGGTTCGCTGTGGCATAGGTTTGGTCCTAGAATTCTTTATGACACTAATCTTCCTGACAGCACCAAGGTTAGCTCTATAGTCTCTAATAGTTCTTGGAAGTGGCCTATCTCTAATTCTTGGGAGATAAAGGAGTGGATCTCTTCTACCCCTTTATCCTTTCTACCTTCCTTTGGCTCTTCTGATACTCCGTTTTGGAATTTGGCTACTGATGGTAACTTTTCTATCCAGTCAGCTTGGGATTGTTGGAGGGATAAGGGCCCTAAAGTCACTTGGTCCAAACTTATCTGGGGCCCCCCTTCAATCCCTAGGGTTAGTTTTATTGTTTGGTTAGCCATCAATGAGAGACTTAATACTGGTGATAGACTTAAAACCTGTGGTCTTGTTACAAATCCTTACTGCCCTTTCTGTCAAGATCCTGAGGAGAATCATTCTCATCTCTTTTTTAGGTGCATATTTTCTTCTAGGATTTGGGGTGGTATCCTTGCCAAGTGTAAGTCTAACTGGCCTTCTTTGCCTTGGTTGGAAACTGTTGATTTTGCTGTTAGATCCACCAGTGGTACCTCCTTGAAAATGGTGATTCTTAAGCTATCATTTCTTTGCACTGTCTACCATATTTGGATGGAGAGGAATAGTAGGATCTTCAATAAGGCCCAAAAGCTTGAAGAGGTTGTTACTAACTCTATTATCCAAATGGTTAGGGGTAGGCTTCTTTCTATGGAAAATGTTAAAATTTCTGCAGGTGATAATTGGCTTTTGGAGGAATGGAGTCTTCCTCTCAAAATCTTGCAGCAGCACCATACTATTGCAGCTGGCCGGAGTATGAGTGATGTGAGATTACATACATTGAGGGTTGAGTGATGGTGAGCAACTATTGTGGGGTTTACTAACTGGGTGTTCTTTTGCAGGTTATCATGAATCCTAAATCTTCTCCTACATTGCTGTGTCCATATAGAGGGTTGAGTGTTGTGAGCTACCTAAATATTTCCAGACATTGTGGGTTGAGTGACGAGAGACAGCACACATGTTTTATGCTAACTTTTATTATATCTTATATATGGTTTGTGCAGGTTCTTGGAGCTTTCAAGTTTAATGTCCTTCTGATTCTTTCGAGGTATCATGTGAGTTGTGGGCCTAGTGTTGTGAGATCATATATGGAGTGGAGAGACATTCTGTGTTGTGGGTCGAGTGAGGAGAGCTCCTATATTGTGTGTCTGTTATTTCTTCTCCTTTATGATTTACGACAGGTTTACTTGTTGATGAGGAGGAGTGGTGCTGCTTACAGTGCAGTTCCAGGGAATTGCTGCTGGTATCCTTGTTTTTTGGCGTGGAAGGGTGATGAATACATGCTGCACAGATTCGGGTGGTAGTTTGTAGGGTGTGATTGTACCATGGTGATGGCTGCTGCTAGCGCCTTGCTGTGCTACATGAGGGAGAAAATCAGTTGTTTTTCATTATATTTTTTACATAATTTTGTAGTGTGTTTAGCTTATTCCTACGGGCTGTGTAGGAGTACCTTTGTGCTTCTTTGTGTTCTTAATAGCTTTCCTAGTAACCATGTTTCGGGTTGCACACATCTTAACAGGTTAGTGCTGTTTTGGTTTTTTATTCCTATCCCTACGAGATGTGTAGGGAATGTTGTTTTGTTTGGCTCGTGTCCTTGTGGATACAGTGTCCAGGTTCTCTTGCTTGGTGCTACAGTAGCAGGAGGTTCTTTGTCAAGACCATAGCCTCCTGGTTTTATGTTTCAGTTGTTTCTCTCGCCTAGGTTGCCATAATTGTTTATATTTCTTGTTCACTCTTCCTATTGCTAGTTTATAGGAAAGGTGAACAGGTTGTTGGCTTTTGTTCTATTTCTGTATAGCTATGTTAGGTCCTGGGGTATGCCCCTTGTAGTTGTGTAAATTTTCTTGTTTTATTTTATCTCTTATTCACCCAAAAAAAAAAAATGATGTGTATAATTATTGTTTTTTTTTTTTGGCTAAGTCATAAAATAAAGACAGTAAAATGTACAAGTTTACAAGGGGCATACCCCAGGTACGCCCTACAACAAAATAAATCCACACTCATAAAAGCGAAAAAACAACAGAAAAAAACAGAAAACCCACTTTGCCCATATATCCTTTTTGTCCCCAAGTAACCCCTACCATCAGAGGTAATAGATGGAATCTTGGGGTGGATATATGGGCAAATAAACAGAAACACACCACAAACTCAGAAAACATAACAGACAAACACACAATACAAATGTAACTAACTAACACCCAGCAAGACCAATCGAAAAATGATAACTGCCCTCGCTTGCTCCCAGTCTCTACCTCGGATGAAAGCATGGAATCCAATAAGCATCACGCTTCTCATAGCCGTGACATCCTAGCCACTTAACCAAAGCCATGACGAAGGAAAATATCTATCCCATGAAAGATCCTGGCTGAGTCACATGAAGCCAGCAAAGTCAATCACCATAATCAACGATCTTGAGAAGTTTAGTGAAAAAAAAAACAATAGCCCCGCTGCAACAATCCAATACATAGCCAACAAACACATGAAAGCAATCAACACATCCCCCAGTCCCTTCCTTGGTAGATCACAAGCCTCAAACCCCACGGCAGTGTCCCCTTCATTGCGTCGTGTTGGAGGAGATAGGGGATGTACTCCACGGTTTAGGGGAAGATAGGGGATGGACCTCTAAACCGGATGTTGTTGGGAGAAGATAGGGGATGGACTCCATAGATAGAGCTCATATGCTTATCTAGTAATGTGTTGACAGAGCTCATGTGCTTGTCTTTGGAAGTGTGATAGTGCTCTTATGCATCTCTATGGAAGTGATGATATAGCTTGTATGCTTATCTGTTGGTGTGTGATATAGCTAGTATGCTTATCTATTATGAAATGGGAAAGTGCTTAATATGAGTTACTGTCTCATATGAGTTGTTTGGCCAGGTTCTGAGCCATGGTTATAAATTGAGAATCGAAAGGAATTGGAAAATGGATTGTAACATGGACTTGTATCTCATGAAACTGTAAAGTGTGATACGGGAAAGTATCAGTGTTGGCCATCCATCAACTGCTAATCTTTTAGTCATTGTTCATATTTGGTTTAGTGTATTTCTACTGGGTTGTGGCTCACCCTATATGGGAATATCATTTTCAGGTACAGGTAGCATGCCACCTTCAAGGACGTAGCTTGGGAGGCTAGAGGCGGGCGAACTTTTGTTGTTTAGTTTCTTTGATGTATTACGTGTATATTCAAGCTAAGGGCTTAATGTGTAAATGAGTTAGCACTCTTTTGTTGTAACCAAGTGTTAACTGGGAAAGCTGTAAGCCTTTAGGGCATTTGCTTTTGTCATTAACATGTAATACTTTTTGGTAATGAAACTCTGATGAATAGAAGAAAGTGGAGCTTTTATATATCAATGCATGTCTATATTGATGGGTTTAATGTTATTATTTCGAGGGCGTCACATTCTCTGTAACTTCCTCCATCCCTCTCCTTCCTTCTCTCTTTTGTTCTAAAAACTAATTAGGCTTGGTAAATAATTGTTTCATAAGCTTAAGTGACCGAGTTTAACTGAAACTAATCTTACTTAGCTTCTAAGATACAGAATTTTCTAAGCAATTGTAACTTAACGATACTCGTTTAAGTTAAGTACCTCATTTATGATTTTCTAAATCAACCGAGTGTTCGATTCTCAAGTCAAAAAGGATGATTTTGAAATCTTTTCAATTTTCTTCTTATTTCCCCTTTTTTGCACTAACCTTTTTTTCTTTGTAGCTCCGAAGATGGAAGTTTCTCTGTAACTTTCTCCGTCCCTCTTCTTCCTCCTCTCTCTTTTGTTCTACGTACTCATTAGCTTAGGTAACAAATTGTATCATAAGCTTAAGTGGCCAAGTTTAACTCAAGCTAATCTTGCTTAGCCACTAAGATAGCGAACTTTCTGAGTTATTGTAGCTTAACGATATTAGTTTAACATAAGCACCTCATTTAAGATTTTCTAAATCACCAAGGTATTCAATTCTCAATTTCACAAAAATTGAATTTGAATTCTCTTTGAATTTCCTCCTATTTCTTTTTTTTCTCTAACTTCTCTTCTAGCTCTCAAGAAGGAAAGTTTCTCTGTAACTCTCTCCGTCCTTTTGCTTCCTTCTCTCTTTTGTTCTATAAACTAATTAGCTTAGGTGAGTAATTGTTTCATAACCCTAAGTGGCGGAGTTTAACTCAAACTATCCTTGCTTGGCCTCCAAGAAAGAGAATTTTCTGTAGCTCAACGATATTAGTTTTTTTTTTTTTTTTTTTTTTTTGGGTGAATAAGAAATAATATAAAATAGAAAAATTTACAAAAATACAAGGGGCATACCCCAGGCCCTACAACAGAAAAACAACACGAGCCTTGGCCCACAGACACCGAAGCCCAAAGAAACACAAACAAAAAACACTAGACCAAACCTAGGAGCTACATCCGAAAATTAGGAGAGCCAAGAAAACTAAGCCAATCGAATTGTACAAAGGCCATATCCTATGATGAATAGGGACCTTGTACAAAGGACAGAACCAGCATCCAACAAGCACCACTACACTAGTCAAAAACTCCCTACACAACCCATAGGGATGGGCACCATTACACCCACAAAACCTCCCTACACAACCCGTAGGGATAGGAACCTGTAACAAAATAAAAATAATACAAAAATAGTAACCCAAGCAAACCGAAGTGATGAACCAAGAGGGGCCCATCCTACCGAATTGCTCAAACAACCTGTTACACGAGACACCAAAGTACACATGAAACCTCCTACACAACCCGTAGAAGTAGGCAAACTGCAAACTACAACTGTGTACAAATAAAAATAAGAAGAAAGACCACTGATTAGCTCCCACTTGTAGCATAGCAAGGCGCTTGAAGCAGCCATCACCATGGTACATACACACCCTACCAACTGCCACCCAAATCTGAACAGCAATCAGCCACCACTCCTCCACAGCAAGAGAGAAATAAACTGTTAACAGCCTCGGGTGACTACGGAATAAGGAGTTACCACACCACCGAACCACGACATAAACCACAACCAGCCATGGATAGAAATTACCACCTCCGTAATGAAGATCATAAAGCAGCAGAAATAACAAACACACTGTATAAGACCTCCCCCCACACTCGGCCCACAGTAAAAAACATTCTTACACTCCATATAGAACCTCACATCACTTGGCCCACACCTCACCAGATTTCTCAATAGAACAAGATAGGTAGTATACTTGAAAGCTCCATAGACCTGCATAAAACGTATATAATATATAATAAATGTTAGAGCAAAACATGTATACTGTCTCTCTTCACTCAACCCACAGTGGCATAGAATACTTTGCTTGCTCACATCACTCAACCCTCCAATCAGCCACTTCAATGATATAGGATTCATCATAACCTGATAAGAAAGGAAAGAACCTACAAAAGAACACCCAATTAGTAAAACCCCACAGTATATGCTCACCATCACTCGACCCTAATTGTAGGTGAACTCACACCACTCATTCTCCTACCATCTGCAGTAGCATTGGTCGGCTGCATAATTTTGTAGGGAAGGTTCCATTTCTCCAAAAACCAGTGATCACCTGCAGAAAATTTAATGTTATCCAAAGAAAGGAGCCTACCCCTAAACATTTGGATAATAGAGTTAGTAACAACCTCTTCAGGTTTGTGGACCTTACTAAAGATTCTACTATTCCTCTCCATCCAAATGTGGTAGACAGTGCAGAGAAAAGACAACCTCAGAATCAGCATTTTCAAGGAATTACCACTGGTAGATTTAGTAGCAAACTCAACAGTGCCCAACCAAGACAGAGAAGGCCAGTTAGCATTACAATTGGCCATCATGCCACCCCAAACCCTAGAAGAAAAAATACACCTGAAGAAGAGATGGGAGTGATTCTCCTCAGAAGCTTGACAGAAAGGGCAGCAAGGATTAGAGACAAGACCAAAAGATTGAAGCCTATCACCAGTATTAAGTCTCTCGTTAATGGCCAACCAAACAATAAAACTAACCCTAGGGATTAAAGGGGGGCCCCAGATAAGTTTAGACCAAGGGACTTTAGGCCCTTTTTCCCTCCACCAATCCCAAACTGACTGGATAGAAAAAGTACCATCAGCAGTCAAGCTCCAAACCGGAGTGTCTGAAGAGCCCGGAGAAGGTAAGAGAGATGAAGGAGTGGAGATCCACTCCTTAATCTCCCAAGAATTAGAAACAGGCCACTTCCAAGAACAATTAGAGACAATAGAGCTAACCTTGGAACTGTCAGGAAGGTTAGTATCATAAAGGATCCTAGGCCCAAACCTTTGCCAAAGAGAACCTAGAGGGTGCCAGTTGTCATGCCAAAGAAACACATTGTCGCCATTACCAATCTTAAATTTGATGAGAGGATAAATTAAGTTCCTGAGAGACAAAATTTTCCTCCAAACCCAAGACGGATCACTAGGGGTCTTAACGGACCAGAAACTCCTACCTTTGAGCAAGTAAGACTTAACCCATTGGCACCACATAGAGCAATCCCCACCCGAAAACAAATACCAAACATGTTTGGCTATAGCAGCCTTGTTCCAGATTTCCAGATCCTTAAAGCCAAGGCCACCTTCACTTTTATTTCTGCAGATGTACTTCCAAGCAATCTTAGCACTATGCTTTTTCATCTCAACCCCAGACCAAAAGAAGGATCTAAGAATACTCTCAATGTCGCTAACTATCTTCTTTGGAAGGATAAAAAGAGAGGACCAATACACCTGCATTGAAAACAGGATAGACTTTATGAGTTGGGCTCTACCAGCATAAGAGAGCAATTTATTGGTCCAACTTTTGATCCTCATGGTAATTCTCTCCACCAGAATATGGCAGTCAGACACTTTAAGCTTAGTAGTGATTAAAGGCACACCAAGGTATCTAACCGGGAGGGACCCCTCAGTAAATTTTGCAATTTGAAGGATTTCCTCTCTAAGCTGTATACTACAACCCGAGAAGAAAATGTTACTCTTACTAGGGTTAGGAGTGAGGCCCGACAGATTTCTAAATTCCTCCAAACCCTGCATGATAAGATGTTACCAGGGTCCCCTTTGCTAAAAATCATCAGATCATCAGCAAAACATAAATTGACAATTTTGGTTTTCTCATATCTCCAGTGGAATTTGAACAGGGGATTCCTAGACTTCTCAGCCAAAATCCTAGCAAGGACCTCCATAGCCACCACAAAAAGATACGGGGACATTGGGTCCCCTTGTCTTAACCCCCGAGCCCCTTTAAAATACCCCTGAAGGCTCCCATTAATACAGACCGAAAAAGAAGGGCTCGTGATACAAGCCTTTATCCAAGTAATCATGCAAGGAGGGAAAGCCATAGCTGTAAGAGTATCAATAATAAATTCCCACCTCACAGTATCATAAGCCTTCATAATGTCCACTTTCATGGGAAGAGTGAGTATGTATTTCAGTTTGTGAAAAAGTTCAGGTGCTGCCATTCAAAGCTTTTGGAGGTGGGTCTGCAACGTTTGAGTGTATATTTACCGGATTAATCTCTGCCGGTTTGTGACTGTTCGTTACCGTGTAGTTGCTGCCGGAGTCCATTTCTGTGCTCTGTCAGTGTGACTGCTAGAGGTAAGGGCACTGGGTTTGATCTTAGTAGGGACAGCGGTGTTTGCTTCGCCAGCGTTTCTGCTGTGGTCTTGAAAGTTGTGTTCTCTTGGTGGCCAGGCCCTGGTGCAGTTCCGGCCAGGCAGTTTAGCTCCTCCACTCGTTAATCTATGTGGGAGTGAGCATGTGTTTGGGCCTGTAAAGCTCCGGCAGAGATCCTTGGCGGAGTTGGGTCTTTCTTGGGTGACCCACAACTGGGTTTCCATTGTTTTAAGCTCGGGTATCCTCTGTCCATGTTCTGGGTTCGTGGATCTTTTAGTCCAAGTGCTTGATTCATGGTTCTTGGGGAGCTCTAAGTTTGAACTCCAGGTTCCTAGGTGATGTGTGTATTCTCGTCGGTCATGATGATTAGGTGGTGGTTTTCATGGTTTGGTCGGTGGTGCTCTGGTTTATATGTACCAGGTTCTGTCCGTGTAGTGTTTTGGGTGGGTTTCGCAGGATTGATGTCGGCGAGTCGCTGGAGTTGACTTACTGAAATGGGTTGCACGCTGCTTGTTTGTTGAGTTGACTTCGGTGAGGCTGCTGGTCAGCTTCGGCAGTAGCCATGGTGTCCCGTCTCTGTTTTCTTGCCGAGGATGAAGCTTGGTGAGTTGCACGCTCTCTTGGCGAGTGGCTTTGTATGTTGTGCCGAGTGATATGGCCTGTCTGCTTTTTTACAGGCTGTGCATGATGTGTGTTGGGATGGTAAGCTATATCAGCATCATATATATTTATATATATATTTTTGTTTGATTTGTGTTTTGCCGCCATTTTGGAACTTGGTGATGCTGGTGGGCCACATGTGGGATCATTTTTTATTTGTAAATCTATCAGGCATGTCGACAGTGGCCCACAAGCTTGTTGATGCCGCTTCTTTTAGTGGGCTTTTGATTTTGGGTCTTTGATGACCACGTGTGGGCTTAATATTTTTGTGGCCCAAGTTTTTTTACACTGTCAAGTGGGGTGCTTTCACGAGGAAAATTTGGGCAGCTAGTTTTTTATTTTCTTTTTAGTCACTTTGCAGCGGATTATGTATAGTCGATTTTATCTTGTTGATTGAGCGTGTGATCCTCATGTGACTCGATATGAGGTTAGTTTTGAGCCATCTCCGCCAAGAGTGATTGAGGGGTCACTGCTATGGGGAATAGTGGTTTGATGACTAGCCGAGTTCGAGACTGGGAGATGAGCGGGAGGATAGCTACCGGTTCCGGTTGCTTCTTGTCTTCAT
The DNA here is from genome assembly GCF_055761805.1 of Camellia sinensis. NCBI lineage: Eukaryota > Viridiplantae > Streptophyta > Magnoliopsida > Ericales > Theaceae > Camellia > Camellia sinensis. The sequence continues at coordinate 128,479,187 of NC_138962.1, forward strand.
GTGACCCATCCAAATTGGTCGTATTGCCACGCCTGACATGGAGTGAAGGGCACACTGCCGTGGGGTTTGAGGCTTGTGATCTACCAAGGAAGGGACTGGGGGATGTGATAATTGATCTCAAGTTATTTTTTGGCTATGTATCGGTTTGTTGCTGTGGGGCTACCGTTGTCACTTCGACTCACAAGACTGTTGCTTATGGTTACTGATCGTGCTAGCTTCATGTGACTTTGTCGGGATTTCTCATGGGGTAGATTTTTTTCCTCTGTCATGGCTTTTGCTGAGTGGCTAGGATGTCACGGCTGTGAGGAGTGGGATGCTTACTGGATTCCATGTGTTGATCTACGGTAGAGACTGGGGGCGAATGGGGTTAGTTATCATTTTTTATTTGTCTTGGGGGTTGTTGCTTTGTAAGTATGCTTGTTGTGGTTTTTAAAGTTTTTTGGTGTTTGTTTGTATCTTTGCCCATATATCCATCCCAAGTTTCCGTCTATTATCTCTGATGGTAGGGGTTACTTGAGGACAAAAGGATATATGGGCAAAGTTGGGTTATTTTGTTTTTTTCTATTGTTCTTGTGTTTCTCCCCCAATCTTAGGGGGTGCAGTGATAGGTTATGTTGGTTATGTATTCGTTTATTTATTTGTTGTTGGGTATGCCTGGGGTATGCCCCTTGTAAACTTGTAAATTTCATTGTCTTTATTTTATGACTTACTTACCCAAAAAAAAAAAAGGGACTTCCTATGGTAACCTCTCATAAGCTCTTGGGACAGGAAAATATTGTCTGAGATCCTTCTACCTTGGACAAAAGCAGATTGCACAGGATCAATCAGATCAGAGAGGGCTAATTTAAGTCTATTAGCTATGATCTTAGCAATGCATTTGTAGATGGTGTTACAACAAGAAATGGGTCTATAGTCACCAACATGCATAGGATTGGGAACTTTAGGAATGAGAGCAATGATGGTACTATTGACCTCAGAAAGAAGTTTACCAGTGTCAAAGAATGACTTGATGGCTAATATGACATCCTTACCAACTATATCCCAAGAATTTTTAAAGAACCCAGCGGAATACCCATCAGGACCGGGGGCTTTATTGACTTTTAAAGACCAAAAAACCTCCCTGATTTCAGTCTCAGAAACAGGTTTAGACATCAAGTCATATTGAGAAGGAGAGACTTTTTTATGCACCAAAGATTGAATTCTCTCAAAGCCATTATACTGGTCCACAAAGGGAGTGCCAAATAACTTGGTATAGAAATTGACAAAGGAGGTGTGGATATCAGAACTGTTAGTAGACCTAGTACCATCACCCATGTCAACACTCAAAATTTTCCCTCTGTTGATATTGCTCTTCACAGACCTAAAAAAGAATTTGCTATTACTGTCCCCAAGCCCAAGCCATTGCACCCTGGATTTTTGAAGGGCAAGTATAGCGACCCCGGTCTTTTCCCGTTTGACTATTGTATCCGGACTTAGGTTCCGTAGATTCTGTCATTGTATAATTGTTGTTGTTGTTGTTGTCCCTTATTTTTCTCATTTGGAATTATAGGTTGTGTTTGGGCAGGTTTGTTTCAGGTTGGTAGGGTTTAGAAACCAAGTGTTGCTGTCCAGAATTTTGGATCTTCGCTCGAGCGAGGAGTTTGTCGCTCGAGCGAGATGTTGTTTTGGTTCTTCGCTCGAGCCGGGGTTTGGTAGCTCGAGCGAGAGTTTGCGTCTGGTTTGGACCTGTAGCTTTGCATTCTTGGCTCGAGCGAGCTTTTCTTCGCTCGAGCGAGTTAGTTCGTTCTTCGCTCGAGCAATAGTTCCTTCCCTCGAGCGTGAGTCTGGTTACAGACCTGAGGGTTTGAGTTCTTCGCTCGATCGAGTTTTCTTTCGCTCGAGCGAGCTTTTGGGTTGTTGGCTCGAGCAAGGCTTCCTTGGCTCGAGCGTAGTTTTCTGTGTCTGGTCGCTCGAGCGACCAAGTCTTCGCTCGAGCGAGCCTGTCAGGTTTAAATAGGCAGCAACGTGTTTCAGATCAGTTTTTCATTCCCTTTCAGATTCCAAAACCCTAGGTACGAGTTTTCTCTCCCTCTATACACCTTCTCTCTTAGGATTGATCTACTTAGAGTGAGTCGAGGGCTTCCATTTAATCTGAATTGTTGGTAGTTTGGAGCACTTTGGAGTTTGGGCATTCATCTCCATCTTCTCTTTTGGGGCTATTTCTTCGAGGTAGGGATTTCCTACTCCATCTTATAAGTTTTGTTCTAAGTTTTAGTATTTCGATATGTTGGGGGTACTTTGGTAATTTTGGGAAAAACCCTAGTTGTGAATTGGAGGAAACTTTTATCGCTTAGGGATTTAATCTTCCCTATTATCAAATTCAAACTTGGCAATGGTGAAAATGTGTTCCTCTGGCATGATAATTGGCACCCCTTTGGTTCGCTTTTGCTTCGGTATGGTCCTAGAATTTTGTATGATACCAACCTTCCTGACAATTCTAAGGTTAGTTCAATCATCTCAAATGATTCTTGGAAATGGCCTTTTCCTAACTCTTGGGAGATACAGGAATGGATCACGGCCACCCCCTCTTCTCTTAAACCTTCCATTGGTTCCCCTGATATTCCTGTGTGGAGTTTGACTTCTGATGGTTCCTTTTCTATTCACTCTGCTTGGGATTGTTGGAGGGACAAGGGCCCTAAGGCTACCTGGTCTAATCTTGTTTGGGGTCCTCCTGTCATCCCTAGGTTTAGTTTCATTGTATGGCTAGCCATCCATGAGAGACTTAACACTGGGGATAGACTCCAAATCTTTGGTCTTCTTACCAACCCTAGCTGCCCTTTATGCTGTGCCCCTGAGGAAAACCATTCCCATCTGTTCTTTAGGTGTCACTACTCCTCTAGGATTTGGGCTGTTATCCAAGCTAAGTGTAATTCCCACTGGCCTCCTTTGCCCTGGTTGGAACTTGTTGAGTTTGTTACTAAATCCATCAATGGTAAATCTCTGAAATCTATGATTATGAAACTCTCTTTTCTCTGCACTGTCTACCATATTTGGATGGAGAGAAATAGTAGAATCTTTAGTAAGGTCTTCAAACCTGAAGAGGTTGTTACTAACTCTATCATCCAAATGGTTAGGGGTAGACTCCTTTCTATGGAAAATGTGAAAGCTTTTGCAGGTGACAACTGGTATCTGGATCAATGGAACATTCCTTCTACAATCCTGTTACAGTCCCAAACTGCTGTAGCCGAAAGGAATTCGAGTGGTGTGAGCTTCCCTACATTGAGGGTTGAGTGATGGTGAGCAGATATGGAGTGTTTTTGACTAATAAATTGTGCTGTCTTGCAGATGGTGTTATTATTAGATTCTATCAGCTATTATGGATCCCAAATATTCACAAATTCTGGAGCCTATGAAGGGAGGGTTGAGTGATGTGAGCCAGCACAGTTCATCTTGTAAATGTGGGTTGAGTGTTGGGAGAAAGTATATATTTCTTTTACTAACATGTACTATATATTATATAATTTTTTGTGCAGGTTTATGGTATCTCAAGTTCATTGTCCAGCTGGTTGGAATGAGAGAGCACAGAATATGTGGGCCGAGTGATGGGAGCCCTTACATTGAGTGGAGAGTTCTAGTTTATTGTGGGTCGAGTGAGGGGAGGTCCTATATTGTATGTTTGTTGTTTCTTCTCCTGTATGACTTATATACTGCACAGGTTAAGCAGCTACTTGTTAGGTGGGATTGCTTATGGCAGCTTATCTCGGATGGTTATTTAGCTGTGTCGGGGTTTGTCTGGTGGTGTGAAGATGGTTGCAACCAGCGCACCTCTTTGGCCTTGTACGCTGTGTGGATTTACCCTTCGGTGATGGCTGCTAGCAGCGCCTTGCCTAGGCATTTCAGTGGGTTAAGTAGCTATCTTCATTTCTTTTATCTCTTTCCTGCTGTGAAGGAGTGGTGGCTGATTGCTATTCAGATTTGGATGGCTGTTGGCAGGGTGTGTTCGTTCCATAGTGATGGCTGCTTCAAGCGCCTTGCTATGCTACAGATGAGAGCAAATCAGTGGTCTTTACTTTTATTTTTATTTGTTCACAGGTGTAGTTTGCAGCTTGCCTATTTCTACGGGTTGAGTAGGAGGTTTCATGTGTATTTGGGTATCTCGTGTAATAGGTTTCTTGAGCAACTCGGTAGGATGGGCCCCTCTTGGTCTATCTCTTCGGCTTGCTTGAGTTACAATTTTTGTATTACATTTGTTTTGTTACAGGTGCCTATCCCTACGGGCTGTGTAGGGAGGCGTGTGGGTGTGTTGGTGCCCATCCCTACGGGTTGTGTAGGGAGTTTTTGGACTGTTGTAATGGTGCTTTTTGGTTGCTGGATTGTCCTTTGTACAAAGTCCCTATCCATCATAGGATATGGCCTTTGTACAATCTGCTTGGCAACGCTTTTCTTTTGGCTCTCCTAATTTTCGGATGTAGCTCTCAGGCTGGGTTTAGATTTTGTTAGTTTTCCTTTGGGCCTCGGTGCTTGTGGGCTGGGGATTGTGTTTGTCTTATGTTGTTAGGGCCTGGGGTATGCCCCTTGTATTTTTGTAAATTTTCTGTTTTATATTATTTCTTATTCACCCAAAAAAAAATTAATTTAAGGGAATTGGGGAATTTGGTTAAATTCATGAAATTGGGGGAATTTATTGGTTAAAAATGGTGTAGTTGGATAATGTAAATCACTCGTCCATTGAATTGTTAATATATTTATTTCCAGTCTAGAAATAACTGTTTTGGGCTATCGGTGGAGGATAGTCGTGATTGTTGTAGACATTGCATGTGGATTAGGAATAATTGAAACTAATCACATTGGTTAAGTCATTAATTTTGACTATTGCATTGATACAGAAAATACGTGTATTGATTGAGCATTGCATTTGCATACATTGTTTTGTGTGGGAGGAGATAGGGGATGTACTCCACGGTTTAGGGGAAGATAGGGGATGGACCTCTAAACCGGATTTTGTTTGGGAGGAGATAGGGGATGGACTCCATTAGCATCACTTTTATGTGTGCTTATTTATATAGAAGTGTTTTGTTGATACAGCACTAAAATGTGTATCAATCTGGAAGTATGAAGTGTTTTGACTTGAGCTTGAGTCTCATTTGTTTGTTGATATTGGAAGAATGTGAATATGATATATATATAATTCACTGTTGTAAGTTTGGCCAGGTTCTGAGCCATGTTGATAAAGTTGGAAAGTAAAACGTGTCATGAGATTGTAAAATGAAGTAATTGATTATCTTGGTTAACCATCTGTTGAATGCTATTGCTTTATTCATTGCTTATATGTGGTTTAGTATATTTCTACTGGGCTGTGGCTCACCCTATATGGAAACATCATTTTCAGGTTCAGGTGATAAACTACCTCCAAGGACTTAGCTTGGGAGGGTTTGGCTTCTGGATTTTGAAGAAGACTACCTTTAGTTAATTGTCTTTATTTATTGGTACATGTAAACATTCAAGCCTAGGGCTTTTCTTGTAATGAGTTAGAACTCATATTTTGTATCCAAGTGTTGGCTTGGAAAGATGTAAGCCTGTAGGGCATTTTATTCGATATTACATGTAATGCTTTTATTTAGTAATACTCTGATGAATGAATGAATAAATTGATTTCTTTAAATAATGCTTGTCAATGATATATATATATATATAATGGGTTTAATTTTGAGGGCGTTACAGCAAGACTTTCTTTTAACTTACTAAGCTCAATGTATTTTTTCAGCTCCTCTCTCTCCTGAACTTGCAGCCCATTGTTCACAGGATCTTTATCCAGCTTATACTGGATCAGATCCAAGTTAGCCTTAGCATTCTGAACACGAGTAGATATATCACTAAAATCCTTTTTGTTCAAAAGCTTAAGGCTAATTTTAAGATGCCTAAGTTTTTGACAGACTCTAAACATAGGAACGCCCCGGATATACTGCCCCCAAGTGTTAGAAACCGTACTCAGAAAATCTGGGTGTTGAGACCAGAAATCAAAGTATTTGAAGGGTTTCTTGAAGGAGCTCTTAGAAGCATTAATATTGACCACAGCAGGGGAATGGTCAGATATGCCAGACGGAAGAAAGTTAGCAGTAGCCTCAGGAAATTTGTCCAGCCAAGCCTCATTAACCAGGACTCTATCAATTTTAGTAGCAATATAAGCCCCGTCACTCCTTTTGTTAGCTCATGTGAATTGGCAACCACCATAAGATAAGTCAGCCAACTCAGAGGCATTCACATAAGAGTTAAATTCCTCATTTTCATTTGTCCAGTTAGAAGTCCCCCCAATTTTTTCCTGCTGGTATCTAATAGCATTAAAATCACCCAGAAAAACACAAGGAGCTTTGGATTTAACACGGGAAATATCATACATAGATTCAAAAAAAACCTTTCTCAGAGTGTGCTTATTTTCAGCATAGACAAAAGTTGCATAAAATATTTCATTGGAAGCCAATTCAACAACTTTACACAAAATATGCTGATCAGACATAGAAAGCATTTGAACATCACAAAAAACATTGTTCCAGCACACCCAGACTCTACCAGTTTTAGTTGGTTGTGAATTAGAGAGCATGGACCATTGACCAAAACATTTAACACAAATACTGCTCTCATTTAACTGTTTTATTTTAGTTTCCAAAACCCCCATGACATGAATATTTTCTTTAAGCACAAAGTTTTTAACTTCTTTTTGTTTAGAAGGATCATTCAATCCTCTAACATTCCAGGAAGCAATTTTGACATGCATAGGGACACAAAAAGAGAGAGTGACATAACCCACAACCAACTAAAACTGAATTACCTCTTCTTCTTCCTCTGGCTGCTACTACCTTTGCCAGAGGGTTTATTCACCTGCTGGGATGGGGTAGCAGAACTAGCATGCACCTTTCCAGCCTTAGTTTCCTTTATTACTGTGTCCACCACTTTAGCAGGAATTGGAGCCACTATTTTTGCAATCTCAAAGATCCTCTTTTGAAACATATCCACATCGCTGCTTTCAGAACTATGCTCTTCCCCGGCCAGATAAACTCTTATCACCCGAAGTCTCCTGAGTATCAAGGGATTGATCAGATGAGTCCACCCTTATAGTTGCAGGTTCAGTAGTTGGAATTTCTTGATTTTCCACCACTGCAGACAAAGGTACAGAAACTGGGTCTGGGTCTGCCTCCACTTCTGGAATAGTTTCCAACTCAGGTTCACCCACCTTCCTCTTCCCCTTAGCTTGAACAGTGGTCCAGCCTTCTTCCTGAACAGTGATGTTTTCCTCAGATGTCTTCTGGAGGGATATCAAATGAGCCACATGTTTAGACACGCACTTTTCAGTGCTATGTCCAAATATTTGACAGTGTTGACACCGGGATGGAAGTCCCTGATATTCAGCTCGGATTAGAACAGCATCATCAGCATGCCTAATTTGGAAGTAGGTTGGCAGCTTTGAGGTGGCCTCAATTTCCACACAGACTCTAGCAAATGCCACCCTACTACCCCGTGCCGTAAGCTGGTCCATGAAAAGGGGGTTACCAATAGCACTGGCAATCCTACTCAAACCATCAGGATCCCAATATTCCAAAGGAATATTAAAAAATTTCACCCAGACAGGGATTTTGGTTGATTTATCTTTTGTTAGTTTCATCATCCTTTTCCACTGTTTCAGAATAAGAAGATAGCCACCTATATACCACGGGCCTCCTTCAAGAACTTCTCTGCAACAGTCAGGAGTGTCGAAAATGAAGAACATAAATCCATCCCCATTAGTTAAAACCTCCTTGAGGCCCTTAGCTTTCCACAGTCCAAAAGCACTATTACGCAGATAGTTGTAACCCACCCCCTTGTCAACAAAATAACCCACAAGGCAGGAGTCCCATTTCTCAAGCGGATCAGTACGCGAAGGCATATTCACAACAACACTATCCTCAACAGTAGTAGGAGGGATATACCTGAGCTTGATATTTGAGCGGGTTGATGCAGCCGTGATATTTGCCCAAGAGCGTTGTTCTGGGCCCACATGCTCGATGGTCCTGTTCCCAGCGGCACCATCGCGACCTCCTCTCCCTCCACAATAACTTCCGCCCCCCCGAACGACTCCTCCTTGGGAAGAAGAGGAATCCCTAATCGGAATTTGTACATCAGCAGCAAAAGCCTCTGGATCTGCTGATTCAACAAAGTTCTTGTTTTCTGCACGATTACGCGCTACAATCACACTATCTGGAAGATTTAGGAAGCTATTATACTCTTCCTCCACGATATCAGACCAGTTTGTACTAATAGCATTTCCAATCGGCGTCGAAGGCTCACAGCTTAGTGCAGGAGGCATCGACTCTTTCAGTTTCTCCGCGGGCTCAGGAACACGTATATCCTTTGCTACCAAATCAACCCCCAAACCATGCCGATTTGCCGCAGAAGCAGCAACTTGCGTTTGGATCTCCACATCGGACGGATTATCCAACGGATTACCCATACCTGCACCATCACTAGGGTTTGATGGAACTTCCATCGCTATTTCGCTCAAAATCGCAAATCTATTTTCGGATAGCCCTAGATTTGGATCGATGACTCTAGGAATATTACCTCCCACGCCCTCACCAGTAACACCCTTATTAATCTCACCCAGGCAACGATATTAGTTTAATATAAGAACTTCATTTAAGGTTTTTGAAATCGCCTAAGTGTTCAATTCTCGAGTCCAAAAGGTTGAATTTGAATTCCCTTTGATTTTCTTCCTATTTCTCTTTCTTTGCTCTAACTTTCTCTTCAAGCTCTCAAGAAGAAAGTTTCTCTGTAACTCTCTCCTTCCTTCTCCTTCTTTCTCCTTTGGTCCCAGAAACAAATTAGTTGTGGTAACTAATTATTTCATAAGCTTAAGTGGCCAAGTTTAACACAAACTAATTTTGCTTACCCTCTAAGAAAGATAATTTTCTTAGTAATTTTAGCTTGACAATATTAGTTTTACTTCAGCAACTCGTTTAACGATTTCGAAATCACCTAAGTGTTCAATTCTCTAGTCCAAAAGGATGAATTTGAATTTCCATTTTGTTCCAATTTCTCTTTCTTTGCTCTTACTTTCTCTTCTAGCTCTCAAGAAAATAGTTTCTCCGTAACTTTCTCCGTCCTTCTCCTTCCTTCTCTCTTTTGCTCTAGAAACTAATTAGCTTAGGTAACTAATTGTTTCATAGGATTAAGTGGCCAATTTTAACTTAAACTAAGCCCTCTACGAAAGGGAATTTTTTGAGTAATTGTAGCTTAACGATACTAGTTTCACTTAAGAACTACATATAAGGTTTTCTAAATCACCTACGTGTTCAAATCTCAAGCCAGAAAATAATGAATTTGAATTCCTTTTGATTTTCTTCATGTTTCCCTTTCTTTTCTATAACTTTCTCTGCTAGCCCACAAGGAGAAATTTCTCTGCAACTTTCTCCGGCCTTCTCCTACCTTATTTCTTTTGTTCTACGAACTAATTAGGTTTGGTAACTAATTGTTTCGTAAGCTTAAGTGGCCAAGTTTAACTCAAACTAATCTTGCTTAGCCTCTAAGAAAGTTTCTCTGTAACTTTCTACGTCCTTCTCACTCCTTCTCTCTTTCATTCTAGAAACTAATTAGCTTAGTCATAAACTTAGGTCGCCAAGTCTGACTCGAACTAATCTTGCATAATTTCTAAGAAATAGAATTTTCTGAGTAATTGTAGCTTAACGATATTGGTTTAACTTAAGCACCTCATTTAAGGTTTTCTAAATCACATAAGTGCAAGCCCAAAAGGTTGAATTTGAATTCCCTTTTATTATCTTCCTGTTTCTCTTTCTTTTCCTTGACTTTCTCTTCTAGCTCTCAAGAAGAAAGTTTCTCGGTTACTTTCTCTGCCCTTCTCCTTCGTTCTCTCTTTTGTTCTAGAAACTAATTAGCTCAGACAACCAATTGTTTTCATAACCTTAAGTGGGGAAGTAGAACTCAAACTAACCTTGCTTTGCCTCTAAGAAAGAGAATTTTCTGAGTAATTCTAGCTTAACAGTATTAGTTTAACTTAAGCACCTCATTTAAGGTTTCTGACTCACCTAACTGTTCAATTCACAAGACCGAAATTGTGAATTTGAGCTCCCTTTCATTTTCTTCCTATTTCTCTTTCTTTTCTCCGACTTTCTCTTCTATCTCTCAAGAAGATAGTTTATCTAGAAGTTTCTCTGTCCTTCACCTTCCTTCTTTCTTTGTTCTAGGAACTTTGCCTTCCTTCTTTCTTTTGTTCCAGGAACTAATTTGCTTTGGCAACTAATTATTTTATAAGCTTAAGTGGCCAAGTTTAACTCAAACTAATCTTGCTTGGCCTCTAATAAAGAGATTTTTCTGAGTAATTCTAGTTTAACGATATTAGTTTAATCTAAGCACCTCATTTAAGGTTTTCTAAATCATCTAAGTCTTCAATTCTCAAGTCCGAAAGGATGAATTTGAATTTCTTTTGAGTTTCTTCCTCTTTCTCTTCCATTTCCCTGACTTTCTCTTCTATAGAAAGGAGTTGCCATAACAATATATTGAGTCATAAAGAAGAAGAAACAACAAGCACTCAGTATAGGACCTCCCCTCACTCGACCCACAAGAAAGGAGAGCTCTCCACTCAATGTAATATCTCCCATCACTCGGCCCACAAATCTCGTGCTCACTCATTCCAGCCAGCTGAACAATGTACTTGAGAATTCCATAAACCTGCACAAAATATATATATATATATATATATATATATAATATATGGCACATGTTAGAAAATATATGTATTTCCTCCCCCCATTCAACCCACATTTACAATAGTATCTGTACTGGCTCACATCCCTCAACCCTCCCTTCATAGGCTCCAGATATTGTAAACATTTGGGGTCCATAATAGCTGATAGAATCTGAGAATAAAAACCATCTGCAAAACAGCACCCTTTGTTAGACAAAACACTCCATATCTGCTCACCATCACTCAACCCTCAATGTAGGATAACTCACACCACTCAAATTCCTTTCAACTGCAGCAGTTTGGGACTGCAACAGGATTTTAGAGGGCAGGTTCCATTGTTCCAAATACCAGTTGTCACCTGCATAAGCTTTCACATTTTCCATAGAAAGGAGTCTACCCCTGACCATTTGGATGATAGAGTTAGTGACAACCTCTTCAGGTTTGAAAACCTTACTAAAGATTCTACTATTTCTCTCCATCCAAATGTGGTAGATAGTGCAGAGAAAAGAGAGTTTCAAAATCACAGATTTCAGAGATTTACCATTGATGGATTTAGTAGCAAACTCAATAAGTTCCAACCAGGGCAGAGAAGGCCAGTGGGAATTACATTTAGCTTGGATAACAGCCCAAATCCTAGAGGAATAGAGACACCCAAAGAACAAATGGGAGTGGTTCTCCTCAGGAGCACAACATAAAGGGCAGCTAGGGCTAGTAAGGAGACCAAAGATTTGGAGCCTATCCCCGGTGTTAAGTCTCTCATGAATAGCCAGCCACACAATGAAACTAACCCTAGGGATAACAGGAGGACCCCAAATAAGATTAGACCAAGTAACCTTTGGGCCCTTGTCCCTCAAACATTCCCAAGCAGAGTGGATAGAAATAGAGCCATCAGCAATCAAGCTCCACACAGGAATATTAGGGGAATCAAGGGAAGGTTTAAGAGAAGGAGGAGTGGCAGCAATCCATTCCTGTATCTCCCAAGAGTTAGGAAAAGGCCAATTCCAAGAATCATTTGAGATAATAGAACTAACCTTAGAACTATCAGGAAGGTTGGTATCATACAAAATCCTAGGACCATACCGAAGCAGAAGTGAACCAAAGGGGTGCCAGTTATCATACCAGAGGAACACATTTCCACCATTACCAAGTTTGAATTTGATAAGGGGGAAAATTAAATCCCTAAGTGACAGTAGTTTCCTCCAAACCCAGGAGGGATCACTGGGCACCTTAATACCCCAAAAACTCTTACCCTTAAGTAAGTATGACTTAACCCATTGACACCACATAAAACATTCCCCACCCGAAAACAAATACCAAACATGTTTGGCTATAGCCGCTTTATTCCAAACCTTCATATCCTTAAAACCAAGCCCACCCTCATCTTTTTTTTTTTGCAAATTTGCTTCCAAGCAATTTTAGCACTATGTTTTTTCAGCTCCGTCCCAGACCAAAGGAAAGATCTGAGAAGATTTTCTATGTCGCGGATAACCCTCTTAGGGAGAATAAAAATGGAGGACCAATAAACTTGCATCGAAAAAAGAATAGACTGGATGAATTGGGCTTTTCCAGCATAAGATAGCAATTTATTGGTCCAGCTTTTAATCCTTTTAGTCATCCTATCAACCAAAGTTTGGCAATCAGACGCTCTAAGCTTAGTGGTGATCAAAGGCACACCCAAGTATTTCACAGGGAGGGAGCCCTCAGTGAATTTGGCAATGTGCAAAATATTAGCTTTAAGCTCACTACTACACCCGGAAAAATAAATATTACTCTTATTAGGATTAGGAGTGAGACCGGACAATTTCCTGAATTCCTCCAAACCTTGCATGATGAGACTAACAGTCCCCGGATCCCCTCTACAGAAGATCATAAGGTCATCAGCAAAACACAAATTAACAATTTTAGTCTTCTCACATCTCCAATGGAACTTAAAAAGAGGGTTTCTAGATTTTTCAGCAAGAATTCTAGCCAAAACCTCCATAGCCAAGACAAAAAGATAAGGGGACATAGGGTCTCCTTGCCTAAGCCCCCTAGCCCCTTTAAAATACCCATGAAGACTACCATTAATGCAAATGGAGAAGGAAGGACTAGACATACAAGCTCTAATCCAATTTATCATGCAAGGAGGAAAGTCCATAGCAGTGAGGATATCAATAATAAACTCCCATCTCACAGTATCATAGGCTTTCATGATGTCCACCTTCATAGCGCACTTCGGAGTTTTAGAACTCCAGTGGTAACCCCTCATAATCTCTTGGGACAGAAAGATGTTGTCCGAGATTCTTCTACCCTGGACAAAAGCAGATTGCACAGGATCAATCAGATCAGGAAGCACCAATTTGACTCTGTTAGCTATTATCTTGGCAATGCATTTATAGATGGTATTACAGCAAGAAATAGGCCTATAGTCACCAACATTCGTAGGATTAGGAATTTTAGGAATAAGAGCAATGATGGTGCTATTGATCTCCGAGAGGAGTTTACCAGAGTCAAAAAATGACTTAATGGCAAGAGTAACCTCCTTCCTCCTATTTCTCTTTCTTTTCTCTAACTTCTCTTCTAGCTCTCAAGAAGGAAAGTTTCTCTGTAACTCTCTCCGTCCTTCTGCTTCCTTCTCTCTTTTGTTCTAGAAACTAATTAGCTTAGGTGAGTAATTGTTTCATAACCCTAAGTGGCGAAGTTTAACTCAAACTATCCTTGCTTGGCCTCTAAGAAAGAGAATTTTCTGTAGCTCAACGATATTAGTTTAATATAAGAACTTCATTTAAGGTTTTTGAAATCGCCTAAGTGTTCAATTCTCGAGTCCAAAAGGTTGAATTTGAATTCCCTTTGATTTTCTTCCTATTTCTCTTTCTTTGCTCTAACTTTCTCTTCGAGCTCTCAAGAAAAAAGTTTCTCTGTAACTCTCTCCTTCCTTCTCCTTCTTTCTTCTTTGGTTCCAGAAACAAATTAGTTGTGGTAACTAATTATTTCATAAGCTTTAGTGGCCAAGTTTAACACAAACTAATCTTGCTTTCCCTCTAAGAAAGAGAATTTTCTTAGTAATTTTAGCTTGACGATATTAGTTTTACTTCAGCAACTCGTTTAACGATTTCGAAATCACCTAAGTGTTCAATTCTCTAGTCCAAAAGGATGAATTTGAATTTCCATTTTGTTCCAATTTCTCTTTCTTTGTTCTTACTTTCTCTTCTAGCTCTCCAGAAAATAGTTTCTCCGTAACTTTCTCCGTCCTTTTCCTTCCTTCTCTCTTTTGCTCTAGAAACTAATTACCTTAGGTAACTAATTGCTTCATAGGATTAAGTGGCCAATTTTAACTCAAACTAAGCCCTCTACGAAAGGGAATTTTTTGAGTAATTGTAGCTTAACGATACTAGTTTCACTTAAGAACCACATATAAGGTTTTCTAAATCACCTACGTGTTCAAATCTCAAGCCAGAAAATAATGAATTTGAATTCCTTTTGATTTTCTTCATGTTTCTCTTTCTTTTCTATAACTTTCTCTGCTAGCCCACAAGGAGAAATTTCTCTGCAACTTTCTCCGTCCTTCTCCTACCTTATTTCTTTTGTTCTACGAACTAATTAGGTTTGGTAGCTAATTGTTTCATAAGCTTAAGTGGCCAAGTTTAACTCAAACTAATCTTGCTTAGCCTCTAAGAAAGTTTCTCTGTAACTTTCTACGTCCTTCTCACTCCTTCTCTCTTTCATTCTAGAAACTAATTAGCTTAGTCATAAACTTAGGTCGCCAAGTCTGACTCGAACTAATCTTGCATAATCTCTAAGAAATAGAATTTTCTGAGTAATTGTAGCTTAACGATATTGGCTTAACTTAAGCACCTCATTTAAGGTTTTCTAAATTACATAAGTGCAAGCCCAAAAGGTTGAATTTGAATTCCCTTTTATTATCTTCCTGTTTCTCTTTCTTTTCCTTGACTTTCTCTTCTAGCTCTCAAGAAGAAAGTTTCTCGGTTACTTTCTCTGCCCTTCTCCTTCGTTCTCTCTTTTGTTCTAGAAACTAATTAGCTCAGACAACCAATTGTTTTCATAACCTTAAGTGGGGAAGTAGAACTCAAACTAACCTTGCTTTGCCTCTAAGAAAGAGAATTTTCTGAGTAATTCTAGCTTAACAGTATTAGTTTAACTTAAGCACCTCATTTAAGGTTTCTGACTCACCTAAGTGTTCAATTCTCAAGACCGAAATTATCAATTTGAACTCCCATTCATTTTCTTCCTATTTCTCTTTCTTTTCTCCGACTTTCTCTTCTATCTCTCAAGAAGATAGTTAATCTAGAAGTTTCTCTGTCTTTCACCTTCCTTCTTTCTTTGTTCTAGGAACTTTGCCTTCCTTCTTTCTTTTGTTCCAAGAACTAATTTGCTTTGGCAACTAATTGTTTCATAAGCTTAAGTGGCCAAGTTTAACTCAAACTAATCTTGCTTGGCCTCTAATAAAGAGATTTTTCTGAGTAATTCTAGTTTAACGATATTAGTTTAATCTAAGCACCTCATTTAAGGTTTTCTAAATCATCTAAGTCTTCAATTCTCAAGTCCAAAAGGATGAATTTGAATTTCTTTTGATTTTCTTCCTCTTTCTCTTCCATTTCCCTGACTTTCTCTTCTAGCTCTCAAGAAGAAAGTTTCTCTACAACTTTCTCCGTCCTTCTCTCTTTTGTTCTAGAAACTAATCAGCTTAGCTAACTAATTGTTTTATAAGCTTAAGTAGCCTAGTTTAACTCAAACTAACCTTGCTTAGTCTCCAAGAAAGAGAATTTTATGTGTAATTGTAGCTTAACGATATTTAAGGTTTTCTAAATCACCTAAGTGTTCAATTCTCAAGTCAAAAATGATGAAGTTGAATTTCCTTTGTTTTTTTTCCTATTTCTCTTTCCTTTCTCTAAATCTCTCTTCTAGCTCTCAAGAACAAAGTTTCGCCATAACTTTATCTGTCCCTCTTTCTTTTTTTCTAGATACTAATTAGCTTAGGTAACTAATTGTTTCGAAAGCTTAATAATTGGCCAAGTTTAACACAAACTAATCTTGCCTAGCCTATAAGAAAGGGAATTTTCTGTGTAACTATAGCTTAATCATGCTAGTTTAACTTAAGCAACCCATTAAATATTTTTTAAATCACCTTAGTGTTCAACTTTCACATCCAAAATGATGAATTTGAATTCCTTTGACTCTTTTTTGTTTTGTTTTTTTCCTTTCTATTTCTCATTCTTTTCTCTAACTTTCTCTTCTAGCTCTCAAGAAGATAGTTTATCTGTATCTTTCTCTGTCCATCTTCTTCCTTCTCCCTTTTGTTCTAGAAACTAATTAGCTTAGGCAACTAACTATTTCTTCAGCTTAAGTGCCCAAGTTTAAATCAAACTAATTTTCCTTAGCCTCTAACGAAGAGAATTGTCTGAGTAATTGTAGTTCAACGATATTAATTTATAACTTAAGCACCTCATTTATGGTTTTCTAAATCACCTAAGTGTTCAATTGTCAAGTCCGAAAGGATGAATTTGAATTCCGGTTGATTTTCTTCCAATTTCTCTTTCTTTTCTATGACTTTCTCTTCTTGCTCTCAAGAAGAAAGTTTCTCTGTAACTTCCTCCGTCCCTCTCCTTCCTTCTCTCTTTTGTTCTAAAAACTAATTAGGCTTGGTAAATAATTGTTTCATAAGCTTAAGTGACCGAGTTTAACTGAAACTAATCTTGCTTAGCTTCTAAGATACAGAATTTTCTAAGCAATTGTAACTTAACGATACTCGTTTAAGTTAAGTACTTCATTTATGGTTTTCTAAATCGACTGAGTTTTCAATTCTCAAGTCAGAAAGGGTGAATTTGAATTCTTTTCGACTTCCTTCAAATTTCCCCTTCTTTGCACTAACCTTTTTTTTTTTTTCCAGCCCCGAAGAAAGAAGTTTCTCTGTAACTTTCTCCGTCCCTCTCTTTCCTCCTCTCTCTTTTGTTCTACGTACTCATTAGCTTAGGTAACAAATTGTTTCAGTAGCTTAAGTGGGCAAGTTTAACTCAAGCTAATCTTGCTTAGCCACTAAGATAGCGAACTTTTTGAGTTATTGTAGCTTAACGATATTAGTTTAACATAAGCACCTCATTTAAGATTTTCTAAATCACCAAGGTATTCAATTCTCAATTTCACAAAAATTGAATTTGAATTCTCTTTGAATTTCCTCCTATTTCTCTTTCTTTTCTCTAACTTCTCTTCTAGCTCTCAAGAAGGAAAGTTTCTCTGTAACTCTCTCCGTCCTTCTGCTTCCTTCTCTCTTTTGTTCTAGAAACTAATTAGCTTAGGTGAGTAATTGTTTCATAACCCTAAGTGGCGAAGTTTAACTCAAACTATCATTGCTTGGCCTCTAAGAAAGAGAATTTTTTGTAGCTCAACGATATTAGTTTAATATAAGAACTTCATTTAAGGTTTTTGAAATCGCCTAAGTGTTCAATTCTCGAGTCCAAAAGGTTGAATTTGAATTCCCTTTGATTTTCTTCCTATTTCTCTTTCTTTGCTCTAACTTTCTCTTCGAGCTCTCATGAAGAAAGTTTCTCTGTAACTCTCTCCTTCCTTCTCCTTCTTTCTCCTTTGGTTCCAGAAACAAATTAGTTGTGGTAACTAATTATTTCATAAGCTTAAGTGGCCAAGTTTAACACAAACTAATCTTGCTTACCCTCTAAGAAAGAGAATTTTCTTAGTAATTTTAGCTTGACGATATTAGTTTTACTTCAGCAACTCGTTTAACGATTTCGAAATCACCTAAGTGTTCAATTCTCTAGTCCAAAAGGATGAATTTGAATTTCCATTTTGTTCCAATTTCTCTTTCTTTGCTCTTACTTTCTCTTCTAGCTCTCAAGAAAATAGTTTCTCCGTAACTTTCTCCGTCCTTCTCCTTCCTTCTCTCTTTTGCTCTAGAAACTAATTAGCTTAGGTAACTAATTGTTTCATAGGATGAAGTGGCCAATTTTAACTTCAAACTAAGCCCTCTACGAAAGGGAATTTTTTGAGTAATTGTAGCTTAACGATACTAGTTTCACTTAAGAACCACATATAAGGTTTTCTAAATCACCTACGTGTTCAAATCTCAAGCCAGAAAATAATGAATTTGAATTCCTTTTGATTTTCTTCATGTTTCTCTTTCTTTTCTATAACTTTCTCTGCTAGCCCACAAGGAGAAATTTCTCTGCAACTTTCTCCGTCCTTCTCCTACCTTATTTCTTTTGTTCTACGAACTAATTAGGTTTGGTAACTAATTGTTTCATAAGCCTAAGTGGCCAAGTTTAACTCAAACTAATCTTGCTTAGCCTCTAAGAAAGTTTCTCTGTAACTTTCTACGTCCTTCTCACTCCTTCTCTCTTTCATTCTAGAAACTAATTAGCTTAGTCATAAACTTAGGTCGCCAAGTCTGACTCGAACTAATCTTGCATAATCTCTAAGAAATAGAATTTTCTGAGTAATTGTAGCTTAACGATATTGGTTTAACTTAAGCACCTCATTTAAGGTTTTCTAAATCACATAAGTGCAAGCCCAAAAGGTTGAATTTGAATTCCCTTTTATTATCTTCCTGTTTCTCTTTCTTTTCCTTGACTTTCTCTTCTAGCTCTCAAGAAGAAAGTTTCTCGGTTACTTTCTCTGCCCTTCTCCTTCGTTCTCTCTTTTGTTCTAGAAACTAATTAGCTCAGACAACCAATTGTTTTCATAACCTTAAGTGGGGAAGTAGAACTCAAACTAACCTTGCTTTGCCTCTAAGAAAGAGAATTTTCTGAGTAATTCTAGCTTAACAGTATTAGTTTAACTTAAGCACCTCATTTAAGGTTTCTGACTCACCTAAGTGTTCAATTCTCATGACCGAAATTGTGAATTTGAACTCCCTTTCATTTTCTTCCTATTTCTCTTTCTTTTCGCCGACTTTCTCTTCTATCTCTCAAGAAGATAGTTTATCTAGAAGTTTCTCTGTCCTTCACCTTCCTTCTTTCTTTGTTCTAGGAACTTTGCCTTCTTTCTTTTGTTTCAGGAACTAATTTGTTATGGCAACTAATTGTTTCATAAGCTTAAGTGGCCAAGTTTAACTCAAACTAATCTTGCTTGGCCTCTAATAAAGAGATTTTTCTGAGTAATTCTAGTTTAACGATATTAGTTTAATCTAAGCACCTCATTTAAGGTTTTCTAAATCATCTAAGTCTTCAATTCTCAAGTCCAAAAGGATGAATTTGAATTTCTTTTGATTTTCTTCCTCTTTCTCTTCCATTTCCCTGACTTTCTCTTCTAGCTCTCAAAAAGAAAGTTTCTCTACAACTTTCTCCGTCCTTCTCTCTTTTGTTCTAGAAACTAATCAGCTTAGCTAACTAATTGTTTTATACTCTTAAGTAGCCAAGTTTAACTCAGACTAACCTTGCTTAGCCTCTAAGAAATAGAATTTTATTTGTAATTGTAGCTTAATGATATTTAAGGTTTTCTAAATCACCTAAGTGTTCAATTCTCAAGTCAAACATGATGAAGTTGAATTTCCTTTGTTTTTTTTCCTATTTCTCTTTCCTTTCTCTAACTCTCTCTTCTAGCTCTCAAGAACAAAGTTTTGCCGTAACTTTCTCTGTCCTTCTTTCTTTTTTTCTAGATACTAATTAGCTTAGGTAACTAATTGTTTCGTAGGCTTAATAATTGGCCAAGTTTAACTCAAACTAATCTTGCCTAGCCTATAAGAAAGGGAACTTTCTGTGTAACTATAGCTTAATCATGTTAGTTTAACTTAAGCAACCCATTAAATATTTTCTAAATCACCTTAGTGTTCAACTCTCACGTCCAAAATGATGAATTTGAATTCCCTTTGACTCTTTTTTTTTTTTTCCTTTCTATTTCTCATTCTTTTCTCTAACTTTCTCTTCTAGCTCTCAAGAAGATAGTTTATCTGTATCTTTCTCTGTCCATCTTCTTCCTTCTCCCTTTTGTTCTAGAAACTAATTAGCTTAGGTAACTAACTGTTTCATCAGCTTAAGTGCCCAAGTTTAAATCAAACTAATTTTCCTTAGCCTCTAACGAAGAGAATTGTCTGAGTAATTTTAGTTCAACGATATTAATTTATAACTTAAACACCTCATTTATGGTTTTCTAAATCACCTAAGTGTTCAATTGTCAAGTCCGAAAGGATGAATTTGAATTCCGGTTGATTTTCTTCCAATTTCTCTTTCTTTTCTCTGACTTTCTCTTCTTGCTCTCAAGAAGAAAGTTTCTCTGTAACTTCCTCCGTCCCTCTCCTTCTTTCTCTCTTTTGTTCTAAAAACTAATTAGGCTTGGTAAATAATTGTTTCATAAGCTTAAGTGACCGAGTTTAACTGAAACTAAACTTGCTTAGCTTCTAAGATACAGAATTTTCTAAGCAATTGTAACTTAACGATCTCGTTTAAGTTAAGTACCTCATTTATGGTTTTCTAAATCAACTGAGTGTTCAATTCTCAAGTCAGAAAGGATGAATTTGAATTCTTTTCGATTTTCTTCAAATGTCCCCTTCTTTGCACTAACCTTTTTTTTTTTCCTGCCCCGAAGAAGGAAGTTTCTCTGTAACTTTCTCCGTCCCTCTCCTTCCTCCTCTCCCTTTTGTTCTACGTACTCATTAGCTTAGGTAACAAATTGTTTCACAAGCTTAAATGGCCAAGTTTAACTCAAGCTAATCTTGCTTACCCACTAAGATAGTGAACTTTTTGAGTTATTGTAGCTTAACGATATTAGTTTAACATAAGCACCTCATTTAAGATTTTCTAAATCACCAAGGTATTCAATTCTCAATTTCACAAAAATTGAATTTGAATTCTCTTTGAATTTCCTCCTATTTCTCTTTCTTTTCTCTAACTTCTCTTCTAGCTCTCAAGAAGGAAAGTTTCTCTGTAACTCTCTCCGTCCTTCTGCTTCCTTCTCTCTTTTGTTCTAGAAACTAATTTTTTTTGGGTGAAACTAATTTGCTTAGGTGAGTAATTGTTTCATAACCCTAAGTGGCGAAGTTTAACTCAAACTATCATTGCTTGGCCTCTAAGAAAGAGAATTTTTTGTAGCTCAACGATATTAGTTTAATATAAGAACTTCATTTAAGGTTTTTGAAATCGCCTAAGTGTTCAATTCTCGAGTCCAAAAGGTTGAATTTGAATTCCCTTTGATTTTCTTCCTATTTCTCTTTCTTTGCTCTAACTTTCTCTTCGAGCTCTCATGAAGAAAGTTTCTCTGTAACTCTCTCCTTCCTTCTCCTTCTTTCTCCTTTGGTTCCAGAAACAAATTAGTTGTGGTAACTAATTATTTCATAAGCTTAAGTGGCCAAGTTTAACACAAACTAATCTTGCTTACCCTCTAAGAAAGAGAATTTTCTTAGTAATTTTAGCTTGACGATATTAGTTTTACTTCAGCAACTCGTTTAACGATTTCGAAATCACCTAAGTGTTCAATTCTCTAGTCCAAAATGATGAATTTGAATTTCCATTTTGTTCCAATTTCTCTTTCTTTGCTCTTACTTTCTCTTCTAGCTCTCAAGAAAATAGTTTCTCCGTAACTTTCTCCGTCCTTCTCCTTCCTTCTCTCTTTTGCTCTAGAAACTAATTAGCTTAGGTAACTAATTGTTTCATAGGATGAAGTGGCCAATTTTAACTTCAAACTAAGCCCTCTACGAAAGGGAATTTTTTGAGTAATTGTAGCTTAACGATACTAGTTTCACTTAAGAACCACATATAAGGTTTTCTAAATCACCTACGTGTTCAAATCTCAAGCCAGAAAATAATGAATTTGAATTCCTTTTGATTTTCTTCATGTTTCTCTTTCTTTTCTATAACTTTCTCTGCTAGCCCACAAGGAGAAATTTCTCTGCAACTTTCTACGTCCTTCTCCTACCTTATTTCTTTTGTTCTACGAACTAATTAGGTTTGGTAACTAATTGTTTCATAAGCCTAAGTGGCCAAGTTTAACTCAAACTAATCTTGCTTAGCCTCTAAGAAAGTTTCTCTGTAACTTTCTACGTCCTTCTCACTCCTTCTCTCTTTCATTCTAGAAACTAATTAGCTTAGTCATAAACTTAGGTCGCCAAGTCTGACTCGAACTAATCTTGCATAATCTCTAAGAAATAGAATTTTCTGAGTAATTGTAGCTTAACGATATTGGTTTAACTTAAGCACCTCATTTAAGGTTTTCTAAATCACATAAGTGCAAGCCCAAAAGGTTGAATTTGAATTCCCTTTTATTATCTTCCTGTTTCTCTTTCTTTTCCTTGACTTTCTCTTCTAGCTCTCAAGAAGAAAGTTTCTCGGTTACTTTCCTTCTCCTTCGTTCTCTCTTTTGTTCTAGAAACTAATTAGCTCAGACAACCAATTGTTTTCATAACCTTAAGTGGGGAAGTAGAACTCAAACTAACCTTGCTTTGCCTCTAAGAAAGAGAATTTTCTGAGTAATTCTAGCTTAACAGTATTAGTTTAACTTAAGCACCTCATTTAAGGTTTCTGACTCACCTAAGTGTTCAATTCTCAAGACCGAAATTGTGAATTTGAACTCCCTTTCATTTTCTTCTTATTTCTCTTTCTTTTCTCCGACTTTCTCTTCTATCTCTCAAGAAGATAGTTTATCTAGAAGTTTCTCTGTCCTTCACCTTCCTTCTTTCTTTGTTCTAGGAACTTTGCCTTCTTTCTTTTGTTCCAGGAACTAATTTGTTATGGCAACTAATTGTTTCATAAGCTTAAGTGGCCAAGTTTAACTCAAACTAATCTTGCTTGGCCTCTAATAAAGAGATTTTTCTGAGTAATTCTAGTTTAACGATATTAGTTTAATCTAAGCACCTCATTTAAGGTTTTCTAAATCATCTAAGTCTTCAATTCTCAAGTCCAAAAGGATGAATTTGAATTTCTTTTGATTTTCTTCCTCTTTCTCTTCCATTTCCCTGACTTTCTCTTCTAGCTCTCAAGAAGAAAGTTTCTCTACAACTTTCTCCGTGCTTCTCTCTTTTGTTCTAGAAACTAATCAGCTTAGCTAACTAATTGTTTTATACTCTTAAGTAGCCAAGTTTAACTCAGACTAACCTTGCTTAGCCTCTAAGAAATAGAATTTTATGTGTAATTGTAGCTTAATGATATTTAAGGTTTTCTAAATCACCTAAGTGTTCAATTCTCAAGTCAAACATGATGAAGTTGAATTTCCTTTGTTTTTTTTCCTATTTCTCTTTCCTTTCTCTAACTCTCTCTTCTAGCTCTCAAGAACAAAGTTTTGCCGTAACTTTCTCTGTCCTTCTTTCTTTTTTTCTAGATACTAATTAGCTTAGGTAACTAATTGTTTCGTAGGCTTAATAATTGGCCAAGTTTAACTCAAACTAATCTTGCCTAGCCTATAAGAAAGGGAACTTTCTGTGTAACTATAGCTTAATCATGTTAGTTTAACTTAAGCAACCCATTAAATATTTTCTAAATCACCTTAGTGTTCAACTCTCACGTCCAAAATGATGAATTTGAATTCCCTTTGACTCTTTTTTTTTTTTTTTCCTTTCTATTTCTCATTCTTTTCTCTAACTTTCTCTTCTAGCTCTCAAGAAGATAGTTTATCTGTATCTTTCTCTGTCCATCTTCTTCCTTCTCCCTTTTGTTCTAGAAACTAATTAGCTTAGGTAACTAACTGTTTCATCAGCTTAAGTGCCCAAGTTTAAATCAAACTAATTTTCCTTAGCCTCTAACGAAGAGAATTGTCTGAGTAATTTTAGTTCAACGATATTAATTTATAACTTAAACACCTCATTTATGGTTTTCTAAATCACCTAAGTGTTCAATTGTCAAGTCCGAAAGGATGAATTTGAATTCCGGTTGATTTTCTTCCAATTTCTCTTTCTTTTCTCTGACTTTCTCTTCTTGCTCTCAAGAAGAAAGTTTCTCTGTAACTTCCTCCGTCCCTCTCCTTCTTTCTCTCTTTTGTTCTAAAAACTAATTAGGCTTGGTAAATAATTGTTTCATAAGCTTAAGTGACCGAGTTTAACTGAAACTAAACTTGCTTAGCTTCTAAGATACAGAATTTTCTAAGCAATTGTAACTTAACGATCTCGTTTAAGTTAAGTACCTCATTTATGGTTTTCTAAATCAACTGAGTGTTCAATTCTCAAGTCAGAAAGGATGAATTTGAATTCTTTTCGATTTTCTTCAAATGTCCCCTTCTTTGCACTAACCTTTTTTTTTTTCCTGCCCCGAAGAAGGAAGTTTCTCTGTAACTTTCTCCGTCCCTCTCCTTCCTCCTCTCCCTTTTGTTCTACGTACTCATTAGCTTAGGTAACAAATTGTTTCACAAGCTTAAGTGGCCAAGTTTAACTCAAGCTAATCTTGCTTACCCACTAAGATAGTGAACTTTTTGAGTTATTGTAGCTTAACGATATTAGTTTAACATAAGCACCTCATTTAAGATTTTCTAAATCACCAAGGTATTCAATTCTCAATTTCACAAAAATTGAATTTGAATTCTCTTTGAATTTCCTCCTATTTCTCTTTCTTTTCTCTAACTTCTCTTCTAGCTCTCAAGAAGGAAAGTTTCTCTGTAACTCTCTCCGTCCTTCTGCTTCCTTCTCTCTTTTGTTCTAGAAACTAATTTTTTTTGGGTGAAACTAATTTGCTTAGGTGAGTAATTGTTTCATAACCCTAAGTGGCGAAGTTTAACTCAAACTATCATTGCTTGGCCTCTAAGAAAGAGAATTTTTTGTAGCTCAACGATATTAGTTTAATATAAGAACTTCATTTAAGGTTTTTGAAATCGCCTAAGTGTTCAATTCTCGAGTCCAAAAGGTTGAATTTGAATTCCCTTTGATTTTCTTCCTATTTCTCTTTCTTTGCTCTAACTTTCTCTTCGAGCTCTCATGAAGAAAGTTTCTCTGTAACTCTCTCCTTCCTTCTCCTTCTTTCTCCTTTGGTTCCAGAAACAAATTAGTTGTGGTAACTAATTATTTCATAAGCTTAAGTGGCCAAGTTTAACACAAACTAATCTTGCTTACCCTCTAAGAAAGAGAATTTTCTTAGTAATTTTAGCTTGACGATATTAGTTTTACTTCAGCAACTCGTTTAACGATTTCGAAATCACCTAAGTGTTCAATTCTCTAGTCCAAAATGATGAATTTGAATTTCCATTTTGTTCCAATTTCTCTTTCTTTGCTCTTACTTTCTCTTCTAGCTCTCAAGAAAATAGTTTCTCCGTAACTTTCTCCGTCCTTCTCCTTCCTTCTCTCTTTTGCTCTAGAAACTAATTAGCTTAGGTAACTAATTGTTTCATAGGATGAAGTGGCCAATTTTAACTTCAAACTAAGCCCTCTACGAAAGGGAATTTTTTGAGTAATTGTAGCTTAACGATACTAGTTTCACTTAAGAACCACATATAAGGTTTTCTAAATCACCTACGTGTTCAAATCTCAAGCCAGAAAATAATGAATTTGAATTCCTTTTGATTTTCTTCATGTTTCTCTTTCTTTTCTATAACTTTCTCTGCTAGCCCACAAGGAGAAATTTCTCTGCAACTTTCTACGTCCTTCTCCTACCTTATTTCTTTTGTTCTACGAACTAATTAGGTTTGGTAACTAATTGTTTCATAAGCCTAAGTGGCCAAGTTTAACTCAAACTAATCTTGCTTAGCCTCTAAGAAAGTTTCTCTGTAACTTTCTACGTCCTTCTCACTCCTTCTCTCTTTCATTCTAGAAACTAATTAGCTTAGTCATAAACTTAGGTCGCCAAGTCTGACTCGAACTAATCTTGCATAATCTCTAAGAAATAGAATTTTCTGAGTAATTGTAGCTTAACGATATTGGTTTAACTTAAGCACCTCATTTAAGGTTTTCTAAATCACATAAGTGCAAGCCCAAAAGGTTGAATTTGAATTCCCTTTTATTATCTTCCTGTTTCTCTTTCTTTTCCTTGACTTTCTCTTCTAGCTCTCAAGAAGAAAGTTTCTCGGTTACTTTCCTTCTCCTTCGTTCTCTCTTTTGTTCTAGAAACTAATTAGCTCAGACAACCAATTGTTTTCATAACCTTAAGTGGGGAAGTAGAACTCAAACTAACCTTGCTTTGCCTCTAAGAAAGAGAATTTTCTGAGTAATTCTAGCTTAACAGTATTAGTTTAACTTAAGCACCTCATTTAAGGTTTCTGACTCACCTAAGTGTTCAATTCTCAAGACCGAAATTGTGAATTTGAACTCCCTTTCATTTTCTTCTTATTTCTCTTTCTTTTCTCCGACTTTCTCTTCTATCTCTCAAGAAGATAGTTTATCTAGAAGTTTCTCTGTCCTTCACCTTCCTTCTTTCTTTGTTCTAGGAACTTTGCCTTCTTTCTTTTGTTCCAGGAACTAATTTGTTATGGCAACTAATTGTTTCATAAGCTTAAGTGGCCAAGTTTAACTCAAACTAATCTTGCTTGGCCTCTAATAAAGAGATTTTTCTGAGTAATTCTAGTTTAACGATATTAGTTTAATCTAAGCACCTCATTTAAGGTTTTCTAAATCATCTAAGTCTTCAATTCTCAAGTCCAAAAGGATGAATTTGAATTTCTTTTGATTTTCTTCCTCTTTCTCTTCCATTTCCCTGACTTTCTCTTCTAGCTCTCAAGAAGAAAGTTTCTCTACAACTTTCTCCGTGCTTCTCTCTTTTGTTCTAGAAACTAATCAGCTTAGCTAACTAATTGTTTTATACTCTTAAGTAGCCAAGTTTAACTCAGACTAACCTTGCTTAGCCTCTAAGAAATAGAATTTTATGTGTAATTGTAGCTTAATGATATTTAAGGTTTTCTAAATCACCTAAGTGTTCAATTCTCAAGTCAAACATGATGAAGTTGAATTTCCTTTGTTTTTTTTCCTATTTCTCTTTCCTTTCTCTAACTCTCTCTTCTAGCTCTCAAGAACAAAGTTTCGCCGTAACTTTCTCTGTCCTTCTTTCTTTTTTTCTAGATACTAATTAGCTTAGGTAACTAATTGTTTCGTAGGCTTAATAATTGGCCAAGTTTAACTCAAACTAATCTTGCCTAGCCTATAAGAAAGGGAACTTTCTGTGTAACTATAGCTTAATCATGTTAGTTTAACTTAAGCAACCCATTAAATATTTTCTAAATCACCTTAGTGTTCAACTCTCACGTCCAAAATGATGAATTTGAATTCCCTTTGACTCTTTTTTTTTTTTTTTCCTTTCTATTTCTCATTCTTTTCTCTAACTTTCTCTTCTAGCTCTCAAGAAGATAGTTTATCTGTATCTTTCTCTGTCCATCTTCTTCCTTCTCCCTTTTGTTCTAGAAACTAATTAGCTTAGGTAACTAACTGTTTCATCAGCTTAAGTGCCCAAGTTTAAATCAAACTAATTTTCCTTAGCCTCTAACGAAGAGAATTGTCTGAGTAATTTTAGTTCAACGATATTAATTTATAACTTAAACACCTCATTTATGGTTTTCTAAATCACCTAAGTGTTCAATTGTCAAGTCCGAAAGGATGAATTTGAATTCCGGTTGATTTTCTTCCAATTTCTCTTTCTTTTCTCTGACTTTCTCTTCTTGCTCTCAAGAAGAAAGTTTCTCTGTAACTTCCTCCGTCCCTCTCCTTCTTTCTCTCTTTTGTTCTAAAAACTAATTAGGCTTGGTAAATAATTGTTTCATAAGCTTAAGTGACCGAGTTTAACTGAAACTAAACTTGCTTAGCTTCTAAGATACAGAATTTTCTAAGCAATTGTAACTTAACGATCTCGTTTAAGTTAAGTACCTCATTTATGGTTTTCTAAATCAACTGAGTGTTCAATTCTCAAGTCAGAAAGGATGAATTTGAATTCTTTTCGATTTTCTTCAAATGTCCCCTTCTTTGCACTAACCTTTTTTTTTTTCCTGCCCCGAAGAAGGAAGTTTCTCTGTAACTTTCTCCGTCCCTCTCCTTCCTCCTCTCCCTTTTGTTCTACGTACTCATTAGCTTAGGTAACAAATTGTTTCACACGCTTAAGTGGCCAAGTTTAACTCAAGCTAATCTTGCTTACCCACTAAGATAGTGAACTTTTTGAGTTATTGTAGCTTAACGATATTAGTTTAACATAAGCACCTCATTTAAGATTTTCTAAATCACCAAGGTATTCAATTCTCAATTTCACAAAAATTGAATTTGAATTCTCTTTGAATTTCCTCCTATTTCTCTTTCTTTTCTCTAACTTCTCTTCTAGCTCTCAAGAAGGAAAGTTTCTCTGTAACTCTCTCCGTCCTTCTGCTTCCTTCTCTCTTTTGTTCTAGAAACTAATTTTTTTTGGGTGAAACTAATTTGCTTAGGTGAGTAATTGTTTCATAACCCTAAGTGGCGAAGTTTAACTCAAACTATCATTGCTTGGCCTCTAAGAAAGAGAATTTTTTGTAGCTCAACGATATTAGTTTAATATAAGAACTTCATTTAAGGTTTTTGAAATCGCCTAAGTGTTCAATTCTCGAGTCCAAAAGGTTGAATTTGAATTCCCTTTGATTTTCTTCCTATTTCTCTTTCTTTGCTCTAACTTTCTCTTCGAGCTCTCATGAAGAAAGTTTCTCTGTAACTCTCTCCTTCCTTCTCCTTCTTTCTCCTTTGGTTCCAGAAACAAATTAGTTGTGGTAACTAATTATTTCATAAGCTTAAGTGGCCAAGTTTAACACAAACTAATCTTGCTTACCCTCTAAGAAAGAGAATTTTCTTAGTAATTTTAGCTTGACGATATTAGTTTTACTTCAGCAACTCGTTTAACGATTTCGAAATCACCTAAGTGTTCAATTCTCTAGTCCAAAATGATGAATTTGAATTTCCATTTTGTTCCAATTTCTCTTTCTTTGCTCTTACTTTCTCTTCTAGCTCTCAAGAAAATAGTTTCTCCGTAACTTTCTCCGTCCTTCTCCTTCCTTCTCTCTTTTGCTCTAGAAACTAATTAGCTTAGGTAACTAATTGTTTCATAGGATGAAGTGGCCAATTTTAACTTCAAACTAAGCCCTCTACGAAAGGGAATTTTTGGAGTAATTGTAGCTTAACGATACTAGTTTCACTTAAGAACCACATATAAGGTTTTCTAAATCACCTACGTGTTCAAATCTCAAGCCAGAAAATAATGAATTTGAATTCCTTTTGATTTTCTTCATGTTTCTCTTTCTTTTCTATAACTTTCTCTGCTAGCCCACAAGGAGAAATTTCTCTGCAACTTTCTACGTCCTTCTCCTACCTTATTTCTTTTGTTCTACGAACTAATTAGGTTTGGTAACTAATTGTTTCATAAGCCTAAGTGGCCAAGTTTAACTCAAACTAATCTTGCTTAGCCTCTAAGAAAGTTTCTCTGTAACTTTCTACGTCCTTCTCACTCCTTCTCTCTTTCATTCTAGAAACTAATTAGCTTAGTCATAAACTTAGGTCGCCAAGTCTGACTCGAACTAATCTTGCATAATCTCTAAGAAATAGAATTTTCTGAGTAATTGTAGCTTAACGATATTGGTTTAACTTAAGCACCTCATTTAAGGTTTTCTAAATCACATAAGTGCAAGCCCAAAAGGTTGAATTTGAATTCCCTTTTATTATCTTCCTGTTTCTCTTTCTTTTCCTTGACTTTCTCTTCTAGCTCTCAAGAAGAAAGTTTCTCGGTTACTTTCCTTCTCCTTCGTTCTCTCTTTTGTTCTAGAAACTAATTAGCTCAGACAACCAATTGTTTTCATAACCTTAAGTGGGGAAGTAGAACTCAAACTAACCTTGCTTTGCCTCTAAGAAAGAGAATTTTCTGAGTAATTCTAGCTTAACAGTATTAGTTTAACTTAAGCACCTCATTTAAGGTTTCTGACTCACCTAAGTGTTCAATTCTCAAGACCGAAATTGTGAATTTGAACTCCCTTTCATTTTCTTCTTATTTCTCTTTCTTTTCTCCGACTTTCTCTTCTATCTCTCAAGAAGATAGTTTATCTAGAAGTTTCTCTGTCCTTCACCTTCCTTCTTTCTTTGTTCTAGGAACTTTGCCTTCTTTCTTTTGTTCCAGGAACTAATTTGTTATGGCAACTAATTGTTTCATAAGCTTAAGTGGCCAAGTTTAACTCAAACTAATCTTGCTTGGCCTCTAATAAAGAGATTTTTCTGAGTAATTCTAGTTTAACGATATTAGTTTAATCTAAGCACCTCATTTAAGGTTTTCTAAATCATCTAAGTCTTCAATTCTCAAGTCCAAAAGGATGAATTTGAATTTCTTTTGATTTTCTTCCTCTTTCTCTTCCATTTCCCTGACTTTCTCTTCTAGCTCTCAAGAAGAAAGTTTCTCTACAACTTTCTCCGTGCTTCTCTCTTTTGTTCTAGAAACTAATCAGCTTAGCTAACTAATTGTTTTATACTCTTAAGTAGCCAAGTTTAACTCAGACTAACCTTGCTTAGCCTCTAAGAAAGAGAATTTTATGTGTAATTGTAGCTTAATGATATTTAAGGTTTTCTAAATCACCTAAGTGTTCAATTCTCAAGTCAAACATGATGAAGTTGAATTTCCTTTGTTTTTTTTCCTATTTCTCTTTCCTTTCTCTAACTCTCTCTTCTAGCTCTCAAGAACAAAGTTTCGCCGTAACTTTCTCTGTCCTTCTTTCTTTTTTTCTAGATACTAATTAGCTTAGGTAACTAATTGTTTCGTAGGCTTAATAATTGGCCAAGTTTAACTCAAACTAATCTTGCCTAGCCTATAAGAAAGGGAACTTTCTGTGTAACTATAGCTTAATCATGTTAGTTTAACTTAAGCAACCCATTAAATATTTTCTAAATCACCTTAGTGTTCAACTCTCACGTCCAAAATGATGAATTTGAATTCCCTTTGACTCTTTTTTTTTTTTTTTCCTTTCTATTTCTCATTCTTTTCTCTAACTTTCTCTTCTAGCTCTCAAGAAGATAGTTTATCTGTATCTTTCTCTGTCCATCTTCTTCCTTCTCCCTTTTGTTCTAGAAACTAATTAGCTTAGGTAACTAACTGTTTCATCAGCTTAAGTGCCCAAGTTTAAATCAAACTAATTTTCCTTAGCCTCTAACGAAGAGAATTGTCTGAGTAATTTTAGTTCAACGATATTAATTTATAACTTAAACACCTCATTTATGGTTTTCTAAATCACCTAAGTGTTCAATTGTCAAGTCCGAAAGGATGAATTTGAATTCCGGTTGATTTTCTTCCAATTTCTCTTTCTTTTCTCTGACTTTCTCTTCTTGCTCTCAAGAAGAAAGTTTCTCTGTAACTTCCTCCGTCCCTCTCCTTCCTTCTCTCTTTTGTTCTAAAAACTAATTAGGCTTGGTAAATAATTGTTTCATAAGCTTAAGTGACCGAGTTTAACTGAAACTAAACTTGCTTAGCTTCTAAGATACAGAATTTTCTAAGCAATTGTAACTTAACGATCTCGTTTAAGTTAAGTACCTCATTTATGGTTTTCTAAATCAACTGAGTGTTCAATTCTCAAGTCAGAAAGGATGAATTTGAATTCTTTTCGATTTTCTTCAAATGTCCCCTTCTTTGCACTAACCTTTTTTTTTTTCCTGCCCCGAAGAAGGAAGTTTCTCTGTAACTTTCTCCGTCCCTCTCCTTCCTCCTCTCCCTTTTGTTCTACGTACTCATTAGCTTAGGTAACAAATTGTTTCACAAGCTTAAGTGGCCAAGTTTAACTCAAGCTAATCTTGCTTACCCACTAAGATAGTGAACTTTTTGAGTTATTGTAGCTTAACGATATTAGTTTAACATAAGCACCTCATTTAAGATTTTCTAAATCACCAAGGTATTCAATTCTCAATTTCACAAAAATTGAATTTAATTCTCTTTGAATTTCCTCCTATTTCTCTTTCTTTTCTCTAACTTCTCTTCTAGCTCTCAAGAAGGAAAGTTTCTCTGTAACTCTCTCCGTCCTTCTGCTTCCTTCTCTCTTTTGTTCTAGAAACTAATTAGCTTAGGTGAGTAATTGTTTCATAACCCTAAGTGGCGAAGTTTAACTCAAACTATCCTTGCTTGGCCTCTAAGAAAGAGAATTTTCTGTAGCTCAACGATATTAGTTTAATATAAGAACTTCATTTAAGGTTTTTGAAATCGCCTAAGTGTTCAATTCTCGAGTCCAAAAGGTTGAATTTGAATTCCCTTTGATTTTCTTCCTATTTCTCTTTCTTTGCTCTAACTTTTTCTTCGAGCTCTCAAGAAGAAAGTTTCTCTGTAACTCTCTCCTTCCTTCTCCTTCTTTCTCCTTTGGTTCCAGAAACAAATTAGTTGTGGTAACTAATTATTTCATAAGCTTAAGTGGCCAAGTTTAACACAAACTAATCTTGCTTACCCTCTAAGAAAGAGAATTTTCTTAGTAATTTTAGCTTGACGATATTAGTTTTACTTCAGCAACTCGTTTAACGATTTCGAAATCACCTAAGTGTTCAATTCTCTAGTCCAAAAGGATGAATTTGAATTTTCATTTTGTTCCAATTTCTCTTTCTTTGCTCTTATTTTCTCTTCTAGCTCTCAAGAAAATAGTTTCTCCGTAACTTTCTCCGTCCTTCTCCTTCCTTCTCTCTTTTGCTCTAAAAACTAATTAGCTTAGGTAACTAATTGTTTCATAGGATTAAGTGGCCAATTTTAACTCAAACTAAGCCCTCTACGAAAGGGAATTTTTTGAGTAATTGTAGCTTAACGATACTAGTTTCACTTAAGAACCACATATAAGGTTTTCTAAATCACCTACGTGTTCAAATCTCAAGCCAGAAAATAATGAATTTGAATTCCTTTTGATTTTCTTCATGTTTCTCTTTCTTTTCTATAACTTTCTCTGCTAGCCCATAAGAAGAAATTTCTCTGCAACTTTCTCCGTCCTTCTCCTATCTTATTTCTTTTGTTCTACGAACTAATTAGGTTTGGTAACTAATTCTTTCATAAGCTTAAGTGGCTAAGTTTAACTCAAACTAATCTTGCTTAGCCTCTAAGAAAGTTTCTCTGTATCTTTTTTGGGTGAATAAGAAAGAAATAAAACAGAAAGATTTACAAGAATACAAGGGGCATACCCCCGGCCCTAACAACAGAACAACAACACGAGCCTTTGCCCAAAGCCACCGAAGCCCAAGAAAACACAATACAAAAAAACACTAAACCAAGCCTAGGAGCTACATCCGAAAGATTAAGAGAGCCAATTGAATACTAGCCAATCGATCTGTACAAAGGCCATATCCTATGATGGATAGGGACTTTGTACAAAAGACAAAGCCAACAGCCAAAAAGCATCACCACTTCAACAAAACCCCTACACAACCCGTAGGGATAGGCACTATCACAATAACAAACCTCCCTACGCAAACCGTAGGGATAGGTACCTGTAACAAAATAGATATCATACAAAAATAACAACCCAAAAGGGATCGTAGGGATGAGCCAAGAGAGGCCCATCCTACCGAAGTTGCTCAAAAACCGATTACACGATACCCCAAAATGCACATAAAGCTTCCTACACAACCCGTAGGAGTGGGCAAACTGCACAATAAAACTATGAACAAATAACAGGAAAGACCACTGATTAGCTCTCACTTGTAGCATAGCAAGGCGCTTGAAGCAGCCATCACCATGGTATATACACACCCTGCCAACTGCCACTCGTACCTGTGCAGCAATCAGCCACCACTCCTCCACTGCATGAGATAAATACACTGTCAACAGCCTCAGGTAACTACGGATTAAGAAATCACCACACTTCCGCACCACGACGTAAACCACCAGCCATGGATTGAAAGTACCACCTCTGTAATGAAGATCATAAAGCAGCAGAAATAATAAGCACACTGTATAGGACCTCCCCACACTCGGCCCACAATAAAGCATGTCATTCCACTCCATATAGAACCTTACATCACTTGACCCACACCTTACATGATTTCTCAATAGAACAAGATGGACAGTATACTTAAAAGCTCCATAAACCTGCACAAAACATATATAATATATAATAAATGTTAGAGCAAAACATGTATACTGTCTCTCAGCTGCTGATTGTGGTCCTCTCATTGATAGGATCACCAAAAAAGTGAAGAGTTGGACCAATAGAGCTTTGTCTTACGTTGGTAGAAGCCAGCTCATTCAATCCATTCTCTTTTCTATGCAAGTGTACTGGTCCTCCCTTTTCATTCTTCCCAAGAAGGTCATTAGGGAGATTGATAGTATTCTTAAAGCCTTCCTTTGGTCTGGTACTGATCTTAAAACTCATAGTGCCAAAATTGCCTGGGATTCTGTTTGTGCTCCTAAAAATGAGGGAGGTTTGGGCTTTAAATCTTTAGATATTTGGAATAAAGCGGCCATAGCTAAACACATTTGGTTTTTGTTTTCTGGGGGTGAGGGATCGATGTGGTGTCAGTGGGTCAAATCCTATTTATTAAAGGGGAAGAGTTTCTGGATAGTTAACGTTCCTAATGATCCCTCTTGGGTGTGGAGAAAATTATTGTCTCTTAGGAAGTGGGTTTCCCCACTGATTAAGCATAAGATTGGGTGTGGGGACACTACTTTCCTTTGGTTTGATAATTGGCACCCCATTGGTGATGTGGAACAAATTCGGGGATAGAATTATTTATGACTCTGCCCTTAACAGTGATACAAAAGTCAGTAAAATCATTGATGGGTCTTCTTGGAAGTGGCCTTTTCCCAACTCTTGGGAAATTCAGGAGCTAATCTCCTCTACTCCTGCGTGCTTTCATCCCAATCCTTCCAGCATTGATCAAGCTTTTTGGAATCTTACTACTGATGGTAAGTTTTCCATTCAATCAGCTTGGAATCATTGGAGAAAGAAATTCGATAAAGTGGTTTGGCATAAGCTTGTGTGGGCCCCTCACAGAATCCCTAAAGTCAGCTTCATTGTTTGGGTGGCTCTCCACAACAGACTTTACACTGGTGATAGACTCCATATGTTTGGCCTGTCCACTAGCTCTCACTGCCCCTTTTGCCTCCACCTGGAGGAAAGCCACTCTCATCTATTCTTTGAGTGCATCTTCTCTAGTAGAGTCTGGAGTGCCATTGAAGTTGCTTGTAACATTAAGTGGCCTGTTCTTGGTTGGCCTGATAGTGTTACATTTGCTTCTAAGGAGACTAAAGGTAACTCTTTGAGGGTTAATATCATTAGTAATGCATTCTTGTGTTCTGTTTACATGATCTGGATTGAGAGAAATAACAGAATTTTTAACAAAGAGCTAAAACCTGAAGAGGTGGTCATTAAATCTGTTATCCAAATGGTTAGAGATAGAATGCTGTCAATTAAGAATATTCCTAGATCTAATGGTGACAAATGGTTTCTTGATCAATGGAGTTTGCCGGAGACAATTTTGAAGCCCCATAGCATCAGAAATGGGAGGGCTGCTGAGTGATGTGTGTTTACTAAATGTGGGTCGAGAGATGGTGCGCTTATATGAGGGCTTTATGTATTTAAGTTTTTTCTTTTGTAGGTATTTTCGGGTGTTTCAAGTGGTGCTATCTATCCTTGAGGGTCGAGTGATGAAAGTTACTTTATATGTTCTCCAATTACATGTGGGTCGAGTGATGTTAGCCATAAAAATATTTTTTTTTTTGGGTAAGTACAGCCATAAAATTTTTACTAATGACTATATATACTGTAAATTTTTATCTGCAGGTTAAGGAAGCTAATTTCGAGTGGTGTGAGCCCCTAAACTGTGGGCCGAGTGATGAGAGTTCCTACATTGAGTGTCCTGCTGCTATGTTTTGTCTTTGGTATCACTGGATGTACTCACTTCTGATTTCTTCTACAGGGTTTATTACAATGTTTGAGCACTATGGTGGCTGCCTGGATAGGGATATGTGCTATGCGTCTGAAGGATGTGGCTGTTATGATATTCCTATGCTGGGCAGATTGGGCTGCTGTGGGTCCACTACAATGTTTGAGTTCTATTGGGGCTGTATGGATTGCTGTGGGTTTGATGGCACTAAGGGTGGTCGTGCTTACTGGCACTTGATGATGGCTGCTTGTAGCGCCTTTGTGGATACTTGTCTTTCTTTTATTTTTATTTTATTGTACTGTGTATGGACTATGAGTGTTTTGCTGGGTTGTCACTCCTTTTGGCCTAGCCGTGTGAGATGTACATGGTCTCTCATTTTGTGTTTTCTGCTAGTTTTAGCCGTTTTGTGGGCTGGTTTGGTACAGATTTGGGTCGTTGTTTGGATGTGTTCATGGTCCTCATTCAAATTTATGCGGCTCATGAACATATTTTTTGGGGGGTTATAATTTTCCCATGTTTTGCTTTCCTTTCTCCAGTTTTAAGTCTTGTTTTTTTTTGGTCCTGTTTTATTTTGGTTTGTTTGCTGGTTGAGTGTTTTGGCCTCTTTCTTTTGTTCTTGTATAGTTTTCGTTAGGTCCTGGGGTATGCCCCTTGTAGCTGTGTAATCTCTGTTTTTTTATTTATGTCTTATTCACCCAAAAAAAGTATACTGTCTCTCATCACTCAACCCACAGTGGCAGAAAATATTTTGCTTGCTCACATCACTCAACCCTCCAAATCAGCCACTTCAATGATATAGGATTCATCATAACCTGATAAGGAAGGAAAGAACCTACAAAAAGAACACCCAATTAGTAAAACCCCACAGTATATGCTCACCATCACTCGACCCTAATTGTAGGTGAACTCACACCACTCATTCTCCTGCCATCTGCAATAGCATTGGTCGGCTGCATGATTTTGTAGGGTAGATTCCATTTCTCCAAAAACCAATGATCACCTGCAGAAGGTTTAATATTTTCCAAAGAAAGAAGCCTACCCCTAACCATTTGGATAATAGAGTTAGTAACAACCTCTTCAGGTTTGTGGACCTTACTAAAGATTCTACTATTCCTCTCCATCCAAATGTGGTAGACAGTGCAGAGAAAAGACAACTTCAAAATCAGCACTTTCAAAGAATTACCACTGGTAGATTTAGTAGCAAACTCAACAGTGTCCAACCGAGGCAGAGAAGGCCAGTTAGCATTACATTTGGCAAGCATGCCACCCCAAATCCTAGAAGAAAATATACACCTAAAAAAGAGATGGGAGTGATTCTCCTCAGGTGCTTGACAGAAAGGGCAACAAGGATTAAGGACAAGACCAAAAGTTTGAAGTCTATCACCAGTATTAAGTCTCTCTCGTTTTTATGACTTACTTACCCAAAAAAAAAAGTCTCTCGTTAATGGCCAACCAAACAATAAAACTAACCCTAGGGATTAAAGGGGGGCCCCAGATAAGTTTGGACCAAGGGACTTTTGGCCCCTTTTCCCTCCACCAATCCCAAACTGACTGGATAGAAAAAGTACCATCAGCAGTCAAGCTCCACACTGGAGTATCAGAAGAGCCAGGTGAAGGTAAGAGAGATGAAGGAGTGGAAGAGATCCACTCCTTGATCTCCCAAGAGTTAGAAATAGGCCACTTCCAAGAACAATTAGAGACTATAGAGCTAACCTTGGAACGGTCAGGAAGATTAGTATCATAAAGAATCCTGGGCCCAAACCTTTGCCAAAGCGAACCAAGAGGGTGGTAATTGTCATGCCAAAGAAACACATTGTCACCATTACCAATCTTGAATTTGATGAGAGGATAGATTAAGTTTCTGAGGGACAAAATTTTCCTCCAAACCCAAGAAGGATCACTAGGGGTCTTAACGGACCAGAAACTCCTACCTTTGAGCAAGTAAGACTTAACCCATTGGGGCAAAGAAAGGGAAATATGATGGGAATTGGCAAGGCAATTAGGGAGAGCTTCTCTCTCTAAATTCTAGAGAGAGAAAGCTTCTTCCCGTTGGTAGCCGTGGAAGTCTTGAGGGTGATGGACTGGTGCTATTCAGGCCAGCTTGGTTAGCTCCTCTGCCCACGTTTTTATGGGTGAGTGAGTATGTTTCTGGTCTGGTAAGCCCCGGTTAGGGGTGTTGTCGACTTTTGTTTGTGTTTTTCATCTTTGTTTGGAGTTCTCTGGTAGTTTTGGGAGGTATTTATGCCCCAGCAGATTTCGACATCCATAGTTTCTTGAGCTCTGGTTAGCCATAGCTATCATTTGGCACCCCCGTTGGTCAAATCGTCCGTGGGTTAGAGCCTGATTCGGAGTTTGATCACTGTTTGGTGGGTTCTTTGATGTGTCGGTGGTTCTCTGTGTTTGTGTAACTTGGTTGCTGAAAGAGGGGGTCTGTAAATGCATCCTGTACCTGCTGGATGTCTCTCCGTTGGTTGATGAACTTGCAAGTGGGGCCTAGACTGTCGTCTTCGGTTCTATTTTGTAAGTTTTCTTGTGGTTTTTGCTGGTGGTAAGCATGTTCCTGGTGAGGAGTAGCAGGTGGTTCTTTTTTTAGAAGAGTGGACTGAACCATCTTCATTGACGTCGCTAGTGGCTCACGGGCGTTGAAGTTGGGTGTTGTTCAGTGTGCACAGATGCAAGGTGATCCGTGCGTTGTGTTATGTGTTATGAGTGCTGGAGGTGTTGTTATTCATCGCCGGTGCTCTCTGTGTTCCGGTGGTATTCTTGGTGCTGCCATTGTTATTCGTTTTTATGGCAGATTTGCTGGAAATGGCGTGCTTTTGCCGTATTTCTAGGTGCTCCGGCCGTGATAATGAAGATGCTAGGGTGAAGGTCTGCTTGCTCGCCGTTCATGGCAGTTGTGTGATCTTTCCCTGGTTTTGTTTCTTTCGTTGGTCTCTTGAACTCTGGTTTTTCTGGAGCTTAGGAGGTTATATATACTGAGTGTATGGCGTGGTTAGAGTAGCTGATTCTACTACGCCATGTTCCGGTGGATGGTTTTCGACGAGGATATTATCTGGGTTTGTTCCTAGGTTGCAATGGATGTGGGTTGTACTGGTGGTGTCTTCGCCAGAGGTGTCTTCTTGCACCGGTGTTGATTGGTTCAGTTGTGAAGTCGGTTCTGCAGTTGACGCGTTTGTCTCACAGTCTGGATGACGCGTAGGTGCAATATTGGGGTCCTGCAAAGTTGTGATCATCAGCATGGGTAACACCGACCTCGTGAAAGGTGATAGTGGGGGTTGGTTTCAAAATTGTTTCTAATTTCCCGCCGGTTTTGTAGGAGCCCATGGTTTTTTCTATATACAATGGTGATTTGTGCATCTGGGGAGGTGTGTATCCACGTGCAGATTTTAAAAACTTTTATATTGGTTTCACCAAACCAGAAAGAGTGGCCCACGGTTTTGGGATATGTTTTGGTATATATATTATATATATAATATATTTGTGTCTCAGTAGGTAAATGGCTGAGAGTGTTGGTTTGATGTGGGCCCAACAAAATTCATGGATTCTTGATTTGTTTAGTTTTGGCCCACGGTAAATTGGTTTTTTGAAGAAATTAGTGGGGCCCATTTCGACTTCTTGGTTATATTTTAATGGGTCTACTATTATTTTATTTCCACGGTTGATGGGCTAAATTTTTGGGCTCATAGTATTTTTGTTTAGCCACATTGCAGTGGACCTTTTGTAGTCGGTTATTTCATGTTGATTGATCATGTGATCCTCATGTGACTCGATATGAGGGTGGTTTTGAGCCATCTCCACCAAGAGTGATTGGGGAGTCACTGCTATGGGGAATAGTGGTTCGATAACTAGCCGAGTTAGAGACTGGGAGATGAGCAGGAGGATAGCTACCAGTTTTCTGGTTGTTTCTTGTCTTCATGTGACCCTTCCTAATTGATTGTATTGCCACGCCTGACATGGAGTGAAGGGGACACTGCCGTGGGGTTTGAGGCTTGTGATCTACCAAGGGAGGGACTGGGGGATGTGATGATTGCTCTCATGTTTTGATGGCTATGTATTGGTTTGTTGCAGCGGGGTTATTGTTTTTCACTAGACTTCTCAAGACCGTTGATTATGGTGATTGACTATGCAAGCTTCATGTGACTCAGCTAGGATCTTTCATGGGATAGATATTTTCCTTCGTCATGGCTTTGGTTGAGTGGCTAGGATGTCACAGCTATGAGAAGTGAGATGCTTATTGGATTCCATGCTTTCATCCGAGGTAGAGACTGGGAGCAAGCGGGGGCAGTTATCATTTCCGATTGGTCTTGTTGGATGTTTAGTTGTTACATTTGTTTTGTGTGTTTGTCTATAATATGAGTCTATGGTGTGTCTTTGTTTATTTGCCCATATATCCACCCCAAGCTTCCATCTATTATCTCTGATGGTAGGGGTTACTTGGGGACAAAAAGGATATATGGGCAAAGTGGGATTCTGTTTTTCAGTTGTTGTTTTTTCGCCTTTGCGAGTGTGGTTTTATGTTGTAGGATGTCCAGTCGTAGTTGTGTCGTGTTTTTTGTTCGTTTATTATTTGTTGCTGGGCGTACCTGGGGTATGCCCCTTGTAAACTTGTACATTTTACTGTCTTTATTTTATGACTTACTTACCCAAAAAAAAAGACTTAACCCATTGGCACCACATAGAGCATAGTTTCTCTGTAACATTCTACGTCCTTCTCACTCCTTCTCTCTTTCATTCAAGAAACTAATTAGCTTAGTCATAAACTTAGGTCGCCAAGTCTGACTCGAACTAATCTTGCATAATCTCTAAGAAATAGAATTTTCTGAGTAATTGTAGCTTAACGATATTGGTTTAACTTAAGCACCTCATTTAAGGTTTTCTAAATCACATAAGTGCAAGCCCAAAAGGTTGAATTTGAATTCCCTTTTATTATCTTCCTGTTTCTCTTTCTTTTCCTTGACTTTCTCTTCTAGCTCTCAAGAAGAAAGTTTCTCGGTTACTTTCTCTGCCCTTCTCCTTCATTCTCTCTTTTGTTCTAGAAACTAATTAGCTCAGACAACCAATTGTTTTCATAACCTTAAGTGGGGAAGTAGAACTCAAACTAACCTTGTTTTGCCTCTAAGAAAGAGAATTTTCTGAGTAATTCTAGCTTAACAGTATTAGTTTAACTTAAGCACCTCATCAAGGAGGTTTTTTGGTCTCTCAAAGCCAATAAAGCTCCTGGCCCTGATGGGTATTCAGCTGGTTTCTTCAAAAGCTCGTGGGATATTGTTGGGAAGGAGGTTACTCTTGCCATTAAATCATTTTTTGACTCTGGCAAACTCCTCTCGGAGATAAATAGCACCATCATTGCTCTTATTCCGAAAATTCCTAATCCTATGAATGTTGGTGACTATAGACCTATTTCTTGCTGCAACACCATCTACAAATGCATTGCCAAGATAATAGCTAACAGAGTCAAAATGGTGCTTCCTGATCTGATTGATCTTGTGCAGTCTGCCTTTGTCCAGGGTAGAAGAATCTCGAACAACATCTTTTTGTCCTAGGAGATTATGATGGGTTACCACCGGAGTTCCAAAACCCCAAAGTGTGCTATGAAAGTGGACATCATGAAAGCCTCCGATACTGTGAGATGGGAGTTTATTATTGATATCCTCACTGCTATGGGCTTTCCTCCTTGCATGATAAAATGGATCAAAGCTTGTATGACTAGTCCTTCTTTCTCCATTTGCATTAATGGTAGTCTTCATGGGTACTTTAAAGGGGCTAGGGGGCTTAGGCAAGGGGACCCCATGTCCCCTTATCTTTTTGTGTTGGCTATGGAGATTTTGGCTAGAATCCTTGCTGAAAAATCTAGAAACCCTCTTTTTATCCATTGGAGATGTGAGAAGATTAAAATTGTGAATTTGTGTTTTGCTGATGACCTTATAATCTTCTGTAGAGGGGATCCGGGGACTGTTAATCTCATCATGCAGGGTTTGGAGGAATTTAGGAACTTGTCCGGTCTTACTCCTAATCCTAATAAGAGTAATATTTATTTTTCCGGGTGTAGTAGTGAGCTTAAAGCTAATATTTTGCATATTGCCAAATTCACTGAGGGGTCCCTCCCTGTGAAATAGTTTGTCTATATCTTTCTCTGTCCATCTTCTTCCTTCTCCCTTTTGTTCTAGAAACTAATTAGCTTAGGTGACTAACTGTTTCATCAGCTTAAGTGCCCAAGTTATTTTTGTCTTGGGTGATAACTCTATTTTTAAAGCTTGCTTTGTATATGCTGAAAATAAGCATGCTGTTAGAAAAGAGTTTTTTGGTAACATGGTTCAAATTTCCCAGTCTCAGTCCAAAATCCCCCTGGTCTTCCTAGGGGATTTTAATGCAACCAGGTACCAATATGAGAAGTTTGGGGGTACATCTGTGTGGTCTCCTGAAAAGGAGGAGTTCAACTCTTGTATTATCCACTCTGGTTTGGATGATCTCTCCTATAGTGGTTGCCAATTCACTTGGGCCAATAAAAGGGATAGTGGTCAGTACATTGCAACAAAAATTGATAGGGTTCTGGTCAATGAGGTTTGGCTTGACCTGTACCCTAATTCTTGTGCTACTTTCCTTACTTCCTCTATCTCTGATCATTCTCCTGCTGTGGTTACTGTGTCTGAAGCCATTACTTCCTTTAAGAAACCTTTTAAGTTTTTTGACTTTTGGTCAAATCATGAGGACTTCCTCCCTGCTGTTTCAAAAGTGTGGAATCAATATATTCTGGGAGTTCCTATGTTCAGAGTTTGTCAAAAACTCAGACAACTGAAACCTGTTTTTAAGGCCATGAATAAAAAGGAATTCAGTGACATTTCTACCAGAGTGTTGGCCACTAAATCTGAATTGGATTCTGTACAATGGAAGTTGGATAAGGACCCTGGTAAGCTTGCGCTTCAGAGACTTGAGAGAACTCTCTACAAACAGTATGTTGATCTGACTATGGTTGAAGAGAGTTTGGCTCATCAAAAGTCTAGGGTTCAGTGGCTGAAATTGGGGGACTGTAATAGCAAGTTCTTTTTTAAGACTATTAAGGGTAATATCAATAGGGGTAAAATTCTTAATGTTGAGTTAAAGGATGGGAGTATATCTAACAAGCCTGAAGAGATTCAAAATGCTTTCACAAATTTTTACTCTGACTTGTTTGGTACCCCTATTGCTGGCCATTATGATGGGACTGAAAGAATAAATTCCCTTGTTAAATCCAGGATCTCCAATGATCAATCTGCTCTCCTTGCTAGACCAGTGACTGATCTGGAGATTAAGGATGTTTTTTGGTCTCTTAAACCTAACAAGGCCCCTGGTCCTGATGGTTACCCTGCGGGCTTTTTCAAAAAATCTTGGGGTATTGTTGGTAGAGAGGTTACCCAAGCCATTAGAACTTTTTTTGAGTCTGGGAAGCTTCTCTCCGAAGTCAATAGTACAATCATAGCTCTTATCCCCAAAGTTCCTAACCCTGTAAAAGTGGGAGACTTTAGACCCATCTCTTGCTGTAATACGATATACAAATGTATAGCTAAAATTATTGCAAATAGGATTAAAGAGGTCTTACCTGACCTCATTGATCCTGTGCAATCAGCCTTTGTGCAGGGTAGGAGAATTTCTGATAATATCTTCTTGTCTCAAGAAATATTGAGGGGTTACCACAAGAATTCCACTACCCCTAAGTGTGCGATGAAAGTGGATATCATGAAAGCTTACGATAGTGTGAGATGGGAGTTTATCATTATGAAAGCCTATGATAATGTTAGGTGGGAGTTCATTCTTGACATCTTGTCAGCTATGAACTTTCCCCCTTGTATGATTATGTGGATCAAGGCTTGTATGACGAGTCCTTCTTTCTCGATTTGCATTAATGGGAGTCTCCATGGGTATTTCAAAGGGGCTAGGGGGCTTAGACAAGGTGATCCAATGTCACCCTACTTGTTTGTTTTGGCTATGGAAATCTTAGCTAGAATTTTGGCTGAGAAAGCTTGTGATCCCCTCTTCAAGTTCCATTGGAGGTGTGATAAGACCAAAATCGTCAATCTTTGCTTTGCTGATGATCTTATGATCTTCAGTAAAGGTGATACTGCCACTGTCAACCTTATCATGCAAGGCCTTGAGGAGTTTAGACAATTGTCTGGTCTCACCCCTAGTCCTAGTAAGAGTAATATATTCTTCTCGGGGTGTAATAGGGAGCTTAAAAATGACATTCTTCGCATCTCTAAGTTTACTGAAGGCACTCTTCCGGTGAAATACTTGGGTGTGCCCTTGATCACTACGAAGCTTAAGGCTACTGATTGTAAGATCCTGGTTGAGAGAATCATCAAGAGGATTAAGAGCTGGACCAATAGACTTCTTTCCTATGCGGGTAGAGCTCAACTTATCCAGACTATCCTTTTCTCCATGCAAGTCTATTGGTCTTCTCTTTTTATCCTCCCTAAGAAGGTGATTAGAGAGATTGATAGCATTTTGAGAGCTTTTCTTTGGTCGGGTGTTGATTTGAAGATGCATAGTGCTAAAATTGCTTGGAATAATGTCTGTAAGCCTAAAGGTGAAGGGGGCTTAGGGTTTAAGGAGATGGGGGTCTGGAATAGGGCGGCTATCACCAAGCATGTTTGGTTCTTGTTTTCTGGAGGGGAAGGATCTATGTGGTGCCAATGGGTTAAGTCTTACTTACTTAAGGGTAAGAGCTTTTGGCATGTTAAGATGCCTAGTGACCCCTCATGGGTCTGGAGGAAAATTCTGTCTATTAGGAAAAATATCTTCCCTCTTATCAAGTTTAAAATTGGTAATGGGGAGAAGGTGTTTCTGTGGTTTGACAACTGGCATCCTTTGGGTTCTTTATGGGACAGATTTGGGCATAGGATTATGTACGACACGGGTCTTTCTTTCGAGTCTAAAGTTAGTGCTGTCATATCTAATAATGATTGGAGATGGCCTATTGACAACTCTTGGGAGATCAAGGAGTGGATCTCTTCCACTCCTCTTGAGCTTAAACCTAATAATGATATCCAGGATTGTCCTATCTGGAACCTGACTGTGGATGGGGATT
The DNA here is from genome assembly GCF_055761805.1 of Camellia sinensis. Lineage (NCBI taxonomy): Eukaryota > Viridiplantae > Streptophyta > Magnoliopsida > Ericales > Theaceae > Camellia > Camellia sinensis. The sequence goes on from NC_138962.1 coordinate 128,523,635, forward strand.
TTACCATACAATCCGCGTGGAATTGTTGGAGGGATAAGGGTACTAAAGTGCCTTGGACTAATCTTGTTTGGGGGCATCCGTCCATTCCTAGGGTCAGCTTTGTAGTCTGGATGGCTATTCACGAGAGATTAAACACGGGGGATAGGTTACTTCTATTCGGCCTTGTCCCTAATTCTATCTGCCCCCTCTGTCAAGGTCTTGAGGAGAATCACTCCCATCTGTTCTTCAGGTGTGTGTATTCTTCTAGGATCTGGGGTGCCATTCAGGTTAAGTGTAACATTAGCTGGCCCCAATTAACTTGGCTGGAGTACGTGGTCTATGCTACGAAGTCCACCAGAGGCAAAGCCCTGAAGTCTTCTCTTACTAAACTATCCTTCCTTTGCACTGTCTATCAGATCTGGATTGAAAGGAATAGAAGGATCTTTAGCAAGGAGTTTAAACCTGAAAAAACTGTGACTAACCTTATTGTCCAGATGGTTAGAGGTAGGATGCTTTCTATGTATAATCTGGCTAACTCTGCAGGTGATGATTGGTATCTATCTCAATGGAATCTACCTGCAACAATTATGAAGCAGCCCCAGGACAACAATGCTGGGAGTGTACTGAGCGGGGACAATTTACCTATATTGAGGGTTGAGTGAGGGGAGCATATATTGAGGGATTTCTAATTGGTTACTCTTTTGCAGATTTATGTCATGGATGCTTGTTCCAATTTGATGATGTCTTCATACTCTCTAACATGTTCGGCTAAAGTCATATGTGGGCCGAGTGGCGTGAGCCAGAATAATGTCACTTTATCTTGTGGGTTGAGAGATGTGAGGCTACTCACCATCATATTTCTAACTGTTATTCTGTATACTAACTTTTATGTGCAGGTTGAGGAAGCGCCCTTATACAGCAAATCAGTTGAGATAATTAGTGAGTTTGAGAGATGTGGGCCTAGTGAAGAGAGGACATATACTGTGTGGAGTGTTGTTATTAGATGTGGGCCGAGTGATGGGAGGTCTCATATTCCCAGATTTATTTTCCTCCTTCTCTATGATGTCTCTTGTATTATTGGCACTTACTATCTAGTTCTCTTTGGGCAGGTGAAACATAAAACTGTCTGGTGGGTTTATTACTGGCAGTCTCCTTTGTACTGTTATTGGGACTGTTATTGGACTCCGGCTGCAAGTTGGATGATGTTGGGGAAGGCTCTTGGATGTTGGCAACAAGATGTGCCTGCTATCGAATTTAATGTTGACTGGTGGTGTGGAGGTGGCTGCAACCTGCGCCCCTCGGGGAACTTTTATGCTGTGTGGAGATGCTTTTCGGTGATGGCAGCACGGTGCGCCTTACCTTGGCACTTCAGTGGGTTCATAAGCTGTTTTAAATTCTGCTTGTATATATATCTGAATGGTGGGACTTTTATTATTGTGTATTGTAACGTTGTCCTGTTTTTTTGGGTTCTTAGTTTATTAGATCTGGATGTGTTTAAGCCTAAGATAAGGGCTGTTTTTTGGTATTCACGGTGATCTTTGTATTATCTCAGTTCGGATGCTTCTTGTAACAGTGTAGATCTTGTGCAAGCTCCCTATCTGTTTGTGGGATATGGTTCTTGAACAAGTCTTTTGTGCTTAGTTGCTCTGGCTGTTTTGAGTTTTTTGTTTTTTTTGTGTGGCTGGCTTGCCTCTCTGGTGCCAGTTGTTTGTTTGGTCGTCGTCGTTGTAGTTTCGGGTAGGGCCTGGGGTATGCCCCTTGTATTCGTGTAAATTTTCTTGTTTTATTTATTTCTTACTTACCCAAAAAAAAAAAATCATTGATATCCTTAAAGCCATGGCTTTTCCGCCCATTATGATATCCTGGATCAAGGCTTGTATGACAAGTCCTTCTTTCTCTGTTTGCATTAATGGGAGCTTGCATGGTTATTTTAAAGGTGCTAGAGGTCTTAGACAGGGAGATCCTATGTCTCCTTATCTTTTCGTTCTGGCTATGGAAATCCTTGCTAGAATTTTTGCTGAAAAGTCCAATCATCCTCAATTCAAGTTCCATTGGAGATGTGAGAAATCTAAGATTGTCAATCTCTGCTTTGCTGATGATCTTATGATCTTCAGTCGTGGGGATATCCCTACTGTCAGTTTAATCATGCAAGGTCTGGAGGAGTTCTCTTCTCTTTCAGGCCTTACCCCTAGCGTCAGCAAAAGCAACATTTATTTCTCTGGCTGTAATGGGGGGTTGAAAGAAGATATCCTCAAAATTGTTCAGTTTACTGAGGGTACTCTTCCTATTAAATACCTTGGTGTCCCACTGATTACAACCAAGCTTAGGGCTTCGGATTGTCAAATTCTCATTGATAGGATCACAAATCGTATTAAAAGCTGGACAAATAAAGCTCTTTCTTATGCTGGAAGAGCTCAACTTATCCAGACCATTCTCTTTTCTATGCAGGTTTACTGGTCCTCTCTTTTCATCCTCCCCAAGAGGGTTATTAGAGAGATTGAGGGTATCCTTAGAGCTTTTTTCTGGTCGGGCACAGATCTTAAGAAACATAGTGCCAAAATTGCTTGGGATAAGATTTGTGTGCCTAAAAATGAAGGTGGTCTTGGTTTTAAATCTTTAGAGGTTTGGAACATGGCTGCCATAACTAAGCATATTTGGTTCCTCTTCTCTGGAGGGGAGATGTCTATGTGGTGCCAATGGGTTAAATCGTATTTACTTAAGGGCAGAAGTTTCTGGAAAGTAAAGGTTCCCCACAACTATTCTTGGGTTTGGAGGAAGATCCTTGCCCTTAGAGATAAAATTTCTCCCCTTATTATCCACAAAATAGGTAGAGGTGACTCTACTTTTTTATGGTACGATAATTGGCATCCTCTTGGTCCTTTATGGAAAAAATTTGGGGACAGAATCTTGTATGACTCTAATCTTAACAGTGAGACTAAGGTCAATCAGATTATGGATGGGGGCTCTTGGAAGTGGCCTGTCCCCAACTCTTGGGAAATAAGGGAGCTGATCTCTTCAACCCCCACTAGTTGCAGACCTAATCCTCTACTGGATGATCAACCTACTTGGTCTCTTTCCGATGGGAAATTTACTATTAATGGTGTTTGGAATCATTGGAGGCTTAAGCTTGATAAAGTTGTTTGGCATAAACTAATCTGGGGGGCTTACCATATCCCTAGGGCTAGTTTTGTGGTTTGGATGGCTGTCCAGGAGAGACTTAATACTGGTGACAGGCTTCAGCTATTTGGCATCTCTCCTACACCAACCTGTCCATTTTGCCAACATGATACTGAAACTCATTCTCACCTCTTTTTTGAGTGTGTCTTCTCTACTAAAATCTGGACTGAAATTAAAGCTAAATGTAATGTGCAGTGGCCTGATTTTCAGTGGCCTGGCATTATTCCCTTTGCTACTAGAGAGACTAAGAGAAGATCATTAAGATCCATAATCATCAAATTGTCATTGTTGTGCTCTGTTTATATAATCTGGCTTGAAAGGAATAACAGAATTTTCAACAAAGAATTCAAGCCAGAAGAAGTGGTGGTTAAAATAATTGTCCAACTGATTCGGGGTAGATTGTTGTCTATCACAAATGTTCCTAGAAATGCAGGTGATAACTGGTACATTGACCATTGGAATCTGCCTGCTACTGTCCTGAAGCCCCATGCTCTCGGCACTGGGAGGGCTGCTGAGTGATGTGAGTTCACTATATGAGGGTTGAGTGATTGTAAGCAAACAGAGTGTTTCTTTTCTAACTGTTTTCTTCATGTGTAGTAATGAGGAGTGCTTGGATCAGTGTGGGTTGAGTGATGTGAGTCCAAAATTCACAACTGACAGAATTGTGGGTTGAGTGAAATAGCTTCTCATAAATGTTTTATCTAATGTTTATATATATTGTAAGTTTTATGTGCAGGCTATGGAGTAATGCTTTGCTGTGTGGGTTGAGTGATGAGAGTTTATATACTGTGTGCTAAATTCCAACTGAGTGTTGTGAGGTTATTGAGGGTTTAGTGATGTGAGACATATATTGTGGTTATCTGTTTACTGGAATCTTTCAGGATCACTAATGGATGTGTTTACTCAATTCTGGCAGGAAGTTCTATGGTCTAGTGGAGGTCTACATCTTGGTTTTGATTCTTGGGATACTCGGCTTGAAGCTGGCTGCTGAATGCGCTGCTGGTTGTTTCATCAGGGATATAAGCTGTTTTCTTTTCTGTTTTAACATCTTAGCTATTTTACCTATCCTAGCGGGGTGTGCTAGGAAGTAAATGGTCCATCTTTGACCTATCTTTGTTTTTATTACTTTACTGTTGGTTTTGGATTTGGTAGTCCACAGGTTATATTTTGTTTTGCTATTATGGGGCTGTTCATCCCTCGGCTTTGGGCTATTCTCTAGCAGGGTTTTTTGTTCACCGTTCCTGTTTCTCGGTTTTGGTGCCGTTGTTTTGTGATGCTATGGGTTTGTTTTGGTCTCGGTTTTTAGCTGTCCTTCGCAGTGTTCATTATCCCTATCTCTCTTGATATGGCTGCTGAACAGTGTGTGTTTCTTTTGGGTTTTGTTTTCGCTTTGCGTTAGCTTTTTGGTTTTTCTGGGTTTCTGATTTTCCTGTATAGTTGCTGTAGGGCCTGGGGTATTCCCCTTGTAATCTTGTATATCCTTTGTCTTTAATTTATGTCTTATTCACCCAAAAAAAAAAAGTGCCCAAGTTTAAATGAAACTAATTTTCCTTAGCCTCTAACGAAGAGAATTGTCTGAGTAATTTTAGTTCAACGATATTAATTTATAACTTAAACACCTCATTTATGGTTTTCTAAATCACCTAAGTGTTCAATTGTCAAGTCCGAAAGGATGAATTTGAATTCCGGTTGATTTTCTTCCAATTTCTCTTTCTTTTCTATGACTTTCTCTTCTTGCTCTCAAGAAGAAAGTTTCTCTGTAACTTCCTCCGTCCCTATCCTTCCTTCTCTCTTTTGTTCTAAGAACTAATTAGGCTTGGTAAATAATTGTTTCATAAGCTTAAGTGACCGAGTTTAACTAAAACTAATCTTGCTTGGCTTCTAAGATACAGAATTTTCTAAGCAATTGTAACTTAACGATACTCGTTTAAGTTAAGTACCTCATTTATGGTTTTCTAAATCAATTGAGTGTTCAATTCTCAAGTCAGAAAGGATGAATTTGAATTCTTTTCAATTTTCTTCAAATTTCCCCTTCTTTGCACTAACCTTTTTTTTTTTTTTCCAGCTCCGAAGAAGGAAGTTTCTCTGTAACTTTCTCCGTCCCTCTCCTTCCTCCTAGGTAACAAATTGTTTCATAAGCTTAAGTAGCCCAGTTTAACTCAAGCTAATCTTACTTAGCCACTAAGATAGCGAACTTTCTGAGTAATTGTAGCTTAACGATATTAGTTTAACATAAGCACCTCATTTAAGATTTTCTAAATCACCAAGGTATTCAATTCTCAATTTCACAAAAATTGAATTTGAATTCTCTTTGAATTTCCTCCTTTTTTTTTGGGGGGGGGGGGGTAAGTAAGTCATAAAATAAAAACAATGAAATTTACAAGTTTACAAGGGGCATACCCCAGGCACGCCCAAACAATAAATAAAAAGCATATATAACCTTATTCACCCAAAAAAAAAAAGCATATATAACCCACAAAACAACCATTACACCCCTAAGAAATGAGGTAAACAAGAAACTGAAAACACAATAACCCAACTTTGCCCATATATCCTTTTTATCCTCAAGTAACCCCTACCATCAGAGATATTAGACGGAAACTTGAGGTGGATATATGGGCAAAGAAATACAAAAACAACACAAAGTTAAACAAACAACACTCACAGACAAAACAACAACCCCCAAGCTGAAACAAAAATGATGATCAACCCCGCAAGCCCCCAGTCTCTACTGCAGATAAAACATGGAATCCAATAAGCATCCCACTCCTCACAGCCGTGACATCCAAGCCACTTAGCCAAAGCCTAGATTCTAGAGAGAGAAAGCTCCCTCCGTTGTTACCCATGGAGTGTTGCAGGCTCCTTTACCAGATTTTGTCTGGTTTGGTTAGTGCTGTGTGTTGTGGCTGTTTCTCTTCTTATTTTTATCCAGATTAAGGAGAGTTTGTGGAAGATTTATTGGGTTCTTTGCTTTTGTCAGTCCATTTTACATGGCTGGTATTGGGTTGTTGGTTACCGGGGTTCACCTCCTGTGTTCATGTGTTAAGCTTGATTCGGTAGTGTTTGGTCTACCGATGGTGGCTTCTCGCGTGTTATAGACAACTGGTGGTTTCGGCGGCTGGAGATGGTCACGGGTTGGGGTGTGCCGTGGGAGATTCACGTGCCGCTGGCGTGCTGCTAAGGTATGGACACTGGTGCGTCGCCGTACGATGTGTCTAGGACACATGGGGTGAGGCCGGTGTGTCCTGTTTCTTCTGGCTGGATTTCTAAGCTGTGGATATTGGAGATTCAGATTTTATTGATTTAGGTCGGTGGTTCCGCCATCCATGGTGGTGTCCTAGCGGTGCTGTTGATCTCGGTCCCAGCGCGAGGTTGACGGGGTACTGAGTGTTTCCGGTGCTGGTTTTTCCGGCGGTACTACTCTAGCCTGGATCCTTTTCTAGCGCCGTTGTCTTGCTAGTAAATGAGTTTTATGGTATGTTGTTTCTCTGGCAGTTTCTTTGAGGTTGAAACCGGGTCAGGGAGAGAGAGAGAGACAGAGACTGGGTTCGGTAAAATCTAGTGTCTGAAGTCTTGAAAGCTTGGTGATCGTCTGGCGGGTTTGATTCTGCAGGATGGCTGCCTTGTTCTCTTTTGTTTCTGCTTGTTTTTTTGCTGGTATTTGCTTAGCGCCGTCATCGACGTCGGATTAGTTGTTGGTTGGTTGTCCGGCTGACTTGATCTTGTTGATATTCGGCAGCATGGTTTATTTTGTGCTGGGTACTGTCGACGGTGGTTGGTGAATGATAGCAAGCCCACATCGGAATTACAGTGGGGTGAGGTTTGAAGGAGACGATATATGCCTCACGTAAGTCATAGCGCGTGGAGGTTTTTGTGGATATTGTGTAACGTGTTATGGCCTGTCTGCTCTTTACAGGCTGTACATGATGTGTGTTGGGGAATGGTAAAAGCTATATCACCTTTACATATATTTATATATATTTGGTTGATTTGTGCTTTTTGCCGCCCAGTTTTGGATCTAATGTTGTGGTAGGTGGGGCCACTTGTGATTTCAAAGTTGTGTTGAAAACTTTTAAGAAAACTCATGGTGGCCCACGTGCTTGACGTTGCCGATTTTGGGAAGTGCATCATGTGGGTTGTTTCGCCTACGGTTTTGGAATACCAGGTAATGGTTAGTATTATTTTCAGATTATTTTATAATGGAGCTATATGTGTTGTATATGGAGTTTTATGGGCCATTATTTTGGTTCAAAGATTTACGGTTTGGCCCTCTTTTTGGTTATGGAGTCAGCTTGTTTTGGGCCGGCTGTTATTAGTGGGTGGTGGACCCCTTATTTGACCCACGGGTTCACTATTTTGGTTGAGTGATTTTGTGCTGTTGGTTGCCGCAATTTTGGGCACGCTTTTTCAGTCCATATTTTTTTTTAGCCACAATGCAGCGGACCTTGTGTAGTTGGTTATTTCATGATAATTGATCGTGTGATCCTCATGTGACTCGATATGAGGGTGGTTTTGAGCCATCTCCGCCAAGAGTGATTGGGGAGTCACTGCTATGGGGAATTGTGGTTCGATAACTAGCCGAGTTAGAGACTGGGAGATGAGCGGGAGGATAGCTACCGGGTTTCTGGTCGCTTCTTGTCTTCATGTGACCCATCCTAATTGATTGTATTGCCACGCCTGACATGGAGTGAAGGGGACACTGCCGTGGGGTTTGAGGCTTGTGATCTACCAAGGAAAGGACTGGGGGATGTGATGATTGCTCTCATGTTTTGTTGGCTATGTATTGGTTTGTTGCAGCGGGGCTATTTGTTTTTTCACTAAACTTCTCAAGACCATTGATTATCGTAATGGACTTTGCAGGCTTCATGTGACTCAGCCAGGATCTTTCATGGGATAGATATTTTCCTTCGTCATGGCTTTGGTTGAGTGGCTGGGATGTCACGGCTATGAAAAGAGCGATACTTATTGGATTCCATGCTTTAATTCGTGGTAGAGACTGGGAGCAAGCAGGGGCAGTTATCATCTTCGATTGGTCTTGTTGGGTGTTTAGTTAGTTACATTTGTATTGTGTGTTTTCTGTTACGTTTTACGCGTTTGATGTCTTGTTTATTTGCCCATATATCCACCCCAAGTTTCCTTCTATTATCTCTGATGATAGGGGTTACTTGGGTACAAAAAGGATATATAGGCAAAGTGGGGTTTTGGTTTTCTGTTGTTTTTTCGCTTCTGCGAGTGTGGATTTATGTTATAGGGTGTCCAGTAGTAGTTTTATGGTTTTTTTTTTTTTTCGTCTATTATTTGTTGTAGGGCGTACCTGGGGTATGCCCCTTGTAAACTTGTACATTTTACTGTCTTTATTTTATGACTTACTTACCCAAATAAAATTAAAAAAAAGCCGGGACGGAGGAAAAGATATACCCCAAGAGAAATCCCAGCAAAGTCACATGAAGCTAACACGATCAAAAACCATATGCCACGGTCTAGGGGTTGAAGTGAAAAACAATAGCCCCTCAGCAACAAGCCAATATACAGCCAACAAGATCATGAAATCAATCATCACATCCCCCGGTCCCTACCTTGGTAGATCACAAGCCTCAAACCCTACGGCAATGTGCCCATCACTCCATGTCAGGCGTGGCAATACGATCAATTAGGAAGGGTCATATGAAGACAAGAAGCAACTAGAAATCCAGTAGCTATCCTCCCGCTCATCTCCCAGTCTCTAACTCGGTTGGTTATTGAACCACTATTCCCCATAGCAGTGACTCCCCAATCACTCTTGGCGGAGATGGCTCAAAAGCATCCTCATATCGAGTCACATGAGGATCACACGATCAATCACCATAAATAATCAACTATAAATGATCCGTTGCAGATAGACTAAACAAAAAATATTCCAAAATAACCCAATAATTTCCCACACCTGTACACATACTCATGAGTGGCCCACAAGAAGAACCGTGGGCATTAATAAAAATAAAAATAAACCTCTTGCCCCACATAAGCTCAAAACGTGCTTGAAAGAACAAAAGCCCACTATTTGAAAAGGGGCGGGACCCACCTCATAGAAACCATAGCATGAAACCATGTGCTGAACCAAAAACCGTGGGCCAAAGAGGGACCACGTATTTGACTATGCATCTAATATACATAAATATAAAAATTTATATATATATATATATAAATGACAAAGCAGGCATCATCTCATCACCTTTAAACGTGCTTGTCAGCATCCATAGAGCCCCACCATGCTTTACACGTACACCAAGAAACCAAGCTTTACAGCTGCCCAAACATCATCCACAATACACGGAACTATAACCCTCTAGCAGCCCCTGTTTCATCAAGACCATGTCCACTCATAGGCGGGAAAACACACTGCCCAATGTGCGCGTAAACTGACACAGAACCTTATTGCAGGAGCTGGAGCGTGAGAACCACCCTCCTCTACACACTGTAACAACGAGGTGGAAGATCGTGATTATAGGAAATCCACGCCGAAAAATCATAGAAAACAACCCCGCCGGATTAGAGACAAGTCCAACGTAGACCGAACTCAGAACCCAGCACTGAAACTCGCTGAATGTTGCCAAAGACTCAGCACCATCCGTTCCATTGACCAATAGAGAGAGGCTAACAGCAAGGTAAACGACCATTGCAAACCGGAGACCCAACAATGGTCCCCACACCAAGCTGTAAAACTCACCAATGGCATATCCAGAACCCTCCTTCAGCTACTAGATTTACATGAACGCAGAGACCACCGTCATACCAACGAACCCACCAACAATGACCAGACCCCGGCACAGGCATTAACCCACAGACGGTTTGACCATCGGGAGCTGAAAGATGACTACTCGCCATCGAGACAACTGGGATGAGATCCCATTCTCACCAGCTATGGCGGACTGCAACTCAATGTACTAGAGGCCAAAGTCATAGGGCTTGAATACATCACAGAAGCACTAGAGAACTCCCAAACAAAACTTGAAGTTACACAACAAAGATTAACACCACCCCTAAAATGGAGCTTAAACCCAAAAACAAACTCACTTCACCCTCAGAATTTGGGTAGAGGAGTTAAAACAAACTGGCCGGACTGCACCAGACCCTCACCACCATGATACACCAACGGGGGGGAGTCTTCAGCTCCTACTTTCTTCCCCAGCCTCCTATTTCCCTTTCAAGAAGAAGAAAAAAGAAGAAAGAAGAATGTTTCTCTCTAACTCTCTCCGTCCTTCTCCATCCTTCTCTCATTCTCCTATTTCTCTTTATTTTCTCTAACTTCTCTTCTAGCTTTCAAGAAGGAAAGTTTCTCTGTAACTCTCTCCGTCCTTCTGCTTCCTTCTCTCTTTTGTTCTAGAAACTAATTAGCTTAGGTGAGTAATTGTTTCATAACCCTAAATGGCGAAGTTTAACTCAAACTATCCTTGCTTGGCCTCTAAGAAAGAGAATTTTCTATTGCTCAACGATATTAGTTTAATATAAGAACTTCATTTAAGGTTTTTGAAATCGCCTAAGTGTTCAATTCTCGAGTCCAAAAGGTTGAATTTGAATTCCCTTTGATTTTCTTCCTATTTCTCTTTCTTTGCTCTAACTTTTTCTTCGAGCTCTCAAGAAGAAAGTTTCTCTGTAACTCTCTCCTTCCTTCTCTTTCTTTCTCCTTTGGTTCCAGAAACAAATTAGTTGTGGTAACTAATTGTTTCATAAGCTTAAGTGGCCAAGTTTAACACAAACTAATCTTGCTTACCCTCTAAGAAAGAGAATTTTCTTAGTAATTTTAGCTTGACGATATTAGTTTTACTTCAGCAACTCATTTAACGATTTCGAAATCACCTAAGTGTTCAATTCTCTAGTCCAAAAGGATGAATTTGAATTTCCATTTTCTTCCAAAATTTTGTGAACAATGCGGAGTTGAATTTGTTGATTCTCGGATACGAAGATATCAAATGGGCTACATCAAATTGGCATGCCCAGTAACCCATGTGTGGTATTTGAAACGTATTCCTAGTTATATTGCGAATCTTTTAGATAAACCTCTTAAAAAATTAGAAGGCCTGGTATACTGCGATGTGTGATTTGATCGAAATTCTGATTTTACAGATTCGGAATGAGAAACTGTCATCCCATTCAATCCAATTGGGATGCCCTGGATCTGACATGTCTCTTGGGAGGAGTAACATGAAACTCAGAATTATGGGTGTATTCAA